>NW_015172575.1:572467-625210 GCF_001447785.1 Gekko japonicus
GCATTCTATCCCATGAAAGGCAACCCCCGGCTCCCTCATTCAGAAAAAAAATGTTAGAAATGATCGCAGAAGAACAAACAGGTCGTTTGAGCTTCAGTCAGTTTATCGTAGCTTTTGAGCATGTTCCTCTTGAGACATGACATCTGCAGTGATGTCACTGCTAAGAGTTTACGTTCCCCAGATTCTTGACAATGATTCACAAATGACATCTTGGAACATCTCTGCCTCTGGGGACAGGCCAACAAGGTGGAGAATGTAGAGATGAATGATCCCTTACATATAAGCCAAGCCCGGAGAATTGGTAGGCTGTGGAGGTCAAGTATCATGTCATTTGTTTTTGGGATGATGCAACTCTTTCTGATGATGGTTTCACTAGCTGTTTGCATGTCTGCATGGAGATGTCCTTCATTAGAGCTTTCATATTCAGGTGCTAACATTTATAGGTGACTTCCTTCGGTTTGGTCCCTCAACCGGCTCTATGAAGTCCAGTGCTACTAATGTTCCCCCTTTGCTTCCACTTTCTACCACCTTAAGGTGTGTCTCCGTACCTGGATTGCCCAAACTAGCCCAATCTTGTCAGCTCTCAGAAACTAAGCAGGGTTGGCTCTGGTTACTATTTGGATGGGAGACCTGCAAGGAAGTCCAGGGTCACGACACAGAGGCAGGCAATGGTAAACCACCTCTGAACAGTTCTTGTCTCGAAAACCCTACAGGGCCACCATAAGTCAGCTGTGACTTGATGGCCCTTTCCACCACCACCAAGATGTGTCTGCATGACAGGGATTTTAATTCTCACATCTTCAACTATTTGAGTTGCTTGAAACCTACTTGCATTTTCTCTGCAATGTGTTATTTTCTGTTTCTGTCTTGTGCAATAGCCTAATTTCCCTTCCGCTAAATGGAATCGTGCAATAATTGGAGGGGTTTTTCTAGATTTTACCATAATACTAAATTTACCTTTAATTTGTACCTTCTCCTTGGACCCATCTGTCTGCATCAGAATGGAGAGAGTAACCCCCACTGTCAACTTGCCTGGGAGCAACTGGAATTTCTCCTCTCCCCTCCTAGAATTTCCCCCCCTGCTGTGGCCATTCCACCTGGACATGATGCAATAGTTTTTAATTCGAGCTTGCTTGTTTTTCTCTTCCCTTCCTTTCCTCTCTACCTTTTTCTTGTGGGTATATTGTGGGCAGTTGTTCTGAACTGTAAACTGCTTCAGCAACAAGAAGAGATGACATAGAAATGTATTAAATAACTAAATTTGTGTCATTCACAAATAGGGATGGGCACAGACCGGGAAAATGTGGTTGGGAATGTGGTTTGTGACATGCCCCGTTCACAAACCCTGTCTGTGGTCACACATGCTAAATAATCCACTTTCATTCCATTTTGAGTGCATTTTCCAACTGGATTTTATTGAGTGAACTGGCAAAATCCAGTTGGAAAGTGTACTGGAAGTGGATTATTTAGTGTGTGCGTGACCGCAGCCCATGTCATGAATTTTTAGCCACCTTGAGAACTGGTTCAGTTTGTGAGGTTTGTGAGGCAGTAGAATGCCTCCCTGGCATGCTAGAGTCACCAAACCTGCAGATGATCTCTGGCCAACTCTCCTCTACCTGCCCTCCAAGTTTGGTGAAGATTGGATTTACAGTGTTCGAGTTACGGCCCCCAAAGAAGGCGCCCCAAGAAAGTGCTCTCTGGGGAAATGACCGCCTGTCATTATTACATTATTACAACGCCCCTCAATTGCTTGCCTTCCACTGATTTTTAAATCAGCACTTTCTGAATATTATCCCAGTAGCTGCAGCACGTGAAATGTTCAGTTAAGTAGTTCACAGTAGTAGTCACGTGCGCACATTAGTACTCATGGCCGTGGGTTGAGACAATGGTTCTGCTCCCCACTCCGCCATTTAAATTTCAGAGATTCTAGGAAATGTCACGAATTCTTAAGAGTTACAACCCTGGCAAATCATGTGGAAATGTAGAATGATTTATTTATTTAGAAAATGTCTATGCTGCCCGGGTGGCTTAAAAAGTAAAACATTACAAAGCAGCATAAAATACCATAGTGGTTGTTAACAATTAATAAACTATTAACAGCTCAGCCTGAGCACAAACATAGCGTAAAACGTTGAGTTGCTTAAAGCAAGTCTCCTACCAATGCAGGCTTCAAGGACAAAATAAACTCTGTGCTTTCAAAGGCACAGAGGCCAGCAAACAGACCGTCCCCAAGAAATCCACGTTCTTACAGACACAATACTCCAGGAAGTTCTCTCGAAGAAGTCCCACTGAAATGAAAAGGAGTTACACCAGAGCACGGCTGGGTCCTTGCGCTGCCCCCATTCATTTCAGTGGGACTTTAGCAGGTGAATTTCCATGTGGATTGCCTCCTTACCCTTTCTAATAGACACAATATGGTCATTGTGTGTCTCTTCTAAATATTACTGTCTGAGATTCAGCCTTAGCTATGGCCACAAATAAGCATCCCTTTTCTCTGCTGCGAATTCTGTAATCCCATGGCTATTATTGTAACTACATCCCCAGTATGCCAGAAATAAAAGTAATTGCAAATGTACATGCTGGCACCTTTCTGTCTGCCTTCTGCAAATATTTAAGTCCAGGTTTTGCTACCTAGCACTTTGGGTAATTAGTGGGCCGGTGGTATTTTTCCACTACCCACGGTGGTAGAGTGTAATTATATCTGCATCCTTTGGGAGGGCAGATGGACGCCGCGGCTACGCCAATTATTGAATCCAGAGATAAGGGTTTATTATTGGCTGTGATGATTGAGCTGCTATGTTTTGACAACCTCTCCTGACATTTAATAGTCCTTACGAGAGGACATGAGAAGGTGTTAAACGATCTCTTACTTCCAGGGACTGACAGAACTGTTGGGTTGAGCTCCCTAAGAACCAAACTTTCCAGTGGGCTCCTGCGAATTTCAGGAAATACACTTCAAGATCTACTATTTCAGCATCCAGAAACCCAGTGTTTCCATTGGACATACCACCCTTGTTAAGCTGTAGGCCAGAGGCCCCTGGTCTTGCTGAGCTTGTGGGTACCTTTGGAATTCTAACTGCGGCTGGTGGGCCTGGCTGGCAAATCCCTGGTGATTAGGGGTGGAGCCTGGGAAGGGGCAGGGTTTAGGGAGGGGAGAGACTTCAGTGGTGTGGGGGAGGAACTCCCCAGAATACACCTTCAAAGCAGAGGTTCTCTCCAGGAGAACTGATCCAGATAGACAGAAATGAAAAACAGGCCCTGCCATTGCTGGGCAATATGAAGCCCCTGGACGGTCCAGGTTTGCTATAAATAGTAGAGAGGGTGGTCTTAGCCAATGGGCAAGAGGGGCAGCTGCCCTGGGCCCTGGACTGGGGGAGGCTGACCATTTAGGGTTGCCAGTCTCCAGGTGGGGCTTGGAGATCTCCCGCTTTTACAACTGATCTCCAGGTGACAGAGATCAGCTCCCCTGGAGAAAACGGCTGCTTGGAAGGGTGGACTCTATGGCATCGTACCCTGCTGAGGCACCTCCCCAGACCCTGCCCTCTCCCGGATCCACCCCCAAAGTCTCCAGGTATTTCCCAACCCAGACCTGGCAGCCCTACTGACCATCCATGACTCCACCAACGAAAGCAGGAAAAGAAAAAAAGATCAGGCTCTCACTGCCTTCACTTCCGCCCATCTTATTTGTGGCGTGGGCCATCCACTTGCGGTGACACTCACACCCGCCTCACGAGGGGCTTTGGCACCTGGCTTGGCAGCAGCTGCTTCTCCCCATTATGTCTGCTGCTTTGGCAATCAGCTTCCAGTGGCAGTTCTCACCCACCTCACATAGGTCACAGGTTGCCCCTTGCTGGGCCCCAGCAGGGAAAGTGGTGGTGGTGGGGCTGGAGAGGGGTGCCAGTGATTCTGGGGCCCCACCCTGGACTTTGGCCCAGGGCTTCAGAGTCACTAAGGTTGCCCCTCTGGTAGTCAAAGTTGGACCAGGTCAGAGGTCAGCCAAGCCCCTCAAGCTCTTCAGAGGTCTGGAGGACACTTTCTCTGGATCTAGATGCAGGTGTGCATTTGATGACCCCCCTAGGGCAAGACTTTAGTGTAAGAAAAGGGTTCGACATGTGCACAGTTTGGAAATCAATGAATCTGGCACGTCAAACCATTCCTTCCCCCATGACTGAATGCTAGCACCACCACCTTGTTTTTAAAATGTTTAAATGTTTCTGAATGTTTTAAATATTGTGTTTTTATGGTTTTAACTTATTTAGAAGAAACAGAAAACCTTTATTCGGCATAACATAGATAAATCAAACAAAGGAAAAAGTTAAAGGGTAGGTACAAGGAACAACATCAACCAATATTCCCAATATCTCAAAATACAAGGCAACCTTAGCATGGTTTACAAGGTTTACAGGATATTACTCTTGACTTCCATACATGGGTCAGAAATTCTGCAACAGATAGCGTTATTGCTGGGCTCTTGTCTGCTAGAAAGAAATTTAAATCCCTATCCAGAAAGTCTCTCTGCGAAGGGAGAAGTGGGCGAATCAAAATATTGCGCATAACGGAATATTTAGGACAACGAAAAAGAATATGGGTGACAGAATCAGGTTCCCCAAAATCACAGTTGCAAAGTCTATCCTTATACGGAACACCCCTGTATCTACCCGAGACCACTACTGAAGGGAAAAGGTTAAATCTTGCAAGCATAAAGACCCTCCTAAAAACTGGGATTGTCAAATTGGCGATATACGGTACCATGGATGTATGTGAGGGAGAGAGGGGTAATGAGTAGGGAGAGCAAACCCCAAGACTGCCGGCATTAATGATCTGCGCCTTATAACTTATTTTACATTGTAACAAACCAAATTGTTGTGAACTGCCCTGAGCCCTGAGCAAGCGGAGAAGGGTGGTAACCCCCCTAATTTAATAAATAAATAAATAAACAAGTCCACTTCCTCACAATGGAAAGATTACTATGTGTTGGATTTATCTTCATTAAAAACAAGTGGTATGAATTGGCTCTAGGAGATTCAACAAAAACATGCGTTGGCTGATTCAGGTTTCATGGAACTCAAAAGTCAGTCTCTTGATGACCCAACATAAAACTCCCAGCAAGGACATGAAAGTACCTTCGGTGTTCTTTGGAAATATAACTATAGAATGATGAACCATTTGCTTTGATGGGGGGAATGCAGGGATGAATTTTTATTAGCAATTTACATCATTCTCTCCTTCTCCATTTTACCCTCACAAAACCCCCGTGAGGTAGGTCAGACTGGGACTGACAAAAGGAAATACTTCTTTATACAGAGAGTGATTAAAATGTGGAATTCACTGTCAGAGGATGTAGTGATGGCCACAGGAACAGACAGCTTAAAAGGGGGATTAGATAGATTCAGGAAGGGAAGGTCTGTCAGTGGCTACAAGCCATGGTGACTGAGGGGAACCTCCACATTCAGAGGTACTATACCTTAGAATCCCAGAGCCAGGAGGCAACATCAAGGGAAGAGCTCAGCCTCTATGGCCTGTTGTTGACCCTCCAGAGGAACTGGTTGGCTACTTTGTGAGACAGGATGCTGGACTAGATGTACCACTGGTCTGATCCAGCAGGGCTCTTCTTATGTTCTTATGTAAATATGGGAGTGTGTGACTGGCCCATGGTCACCCAGCAAGTCATGGCATAAGTGGGGATCTGAACCCGGGTCTCTCCAATCCTAGACCAACACTTTAACCACTACACCATTGCTGGTTTCTGCCGTACAACTGAACTGTGAGTCCTGCTACCAGGGAGTCACCATCATACTTAATAATACATTTAGATGGTTAAAAAGATGGTTTCACTTCTTTGATACAGTGCCTTGGTTCAGTCGAACCACCAAGCCGTGATGTTCCACTTCAGGAGCACTTATGCCCTTGTGCTGCTGGGGAATAGAAACAATTGGCCATGTCCTGCTGCACTGCCCCTTCTAGAACAACCTTAGAGACGTACGTATCACACCTATCCTCCAAGAAATCCTGGGAAGAGTGGAGGAAAGGTACACCTCCTTCCCTCTGGCAGACCTTGAAACTGAAACCTTGGACAGAGTTGCTCGATTCTGTGCAGCTGCCAGAGTTTGCCGAGGGCTTGGCACAGTGTCTTGAAGGAGGTTCACTCACAGGTCCTTTCCACGTTTGCCTGCCACTTTGGATTTTCTCAGTGCTTGAGTCGAGGCAATTTAAATCCACAGCAAAACAGCATCAAGATAACCCAGGGCAACACCAGGCTGAAACTGGGCTGACCACTGAAGGGAGGGAATGTAATGCAGAATGGGGGAAAACCCGGAATAAAAAGAAGCTTGAACTAGATTTTAGTGCAGAATTGCTTGGAGGACACTGCGGTGAACATGGATTAAAAGGAGAGTGCAGAAAGGGCCACGGACTCCTCCATCCCTTCACCTCTTCTTCTGGGTACTGTGACCTACTGTGTGATGTCCGCTTTTACGGCAGACGATGGTTTGATGATTTGCAGAGCAAGCCCAAGCCGTAATCAAAGGGGAGGAAGGATCAGGAAAGTTGAGTTCCTTCAAGTTTCCTTCATGTAGTGCTAACCATGGTTTGGCAATACCTCTGAATAAAGGAAAAGTGTTACAGGTTGTTCCTACGGCGTATCCACAGTATAATCTGGTGGGGTGCAATTGTTCCACTCAACACACAGGTCTGCACTATTTGCAGACACTGCCCTCATCTGCATATTCATATTGGTGTAGTGGTTAAGTGCGTCGACTCTAATCTGGGAGAACCGGGTTTGATTTTTCACTCCTCCACTTGCAGCTGCTGGATGACCTTGGGCAAGCCGTAGTTCTGGTAGAGCTGTTCTTGAAAGAACAGTTCTTGAAAGAGCTCCCTCAGCCCCGCCTACCTCACAGGGTGTCTGTTGTGGGGAGGGGAAGGGAAAGGAGTTTGCAAGCTGCTCTGAGACTCCGAGTGAAGGGTGGGGTATAAATCCAATTTCCTCCTCCTCCATCATCATTGTCTCCTCTTCACATGTCCCAGCTGGAGAATCCCTTCTTCAGTGATGCTCGTTGCCCTTTGTCTTTTCATTGTGAACTTGTACAGGGTCTGAATCCAATTTCCTCTGTCTCCCCCTACTTGAATAACGAGGGCAACTGCTAGATGGGACAGGAACCCTACAGTCTGGATCAACAAACTGGCCACCCATTTACAAAATCTCTTAACCGGGTCAGTGGACGTAACCAACAGCCTACGGAATTCCCCAAAGAGCTCCCCCACCACAGCAGAGTAATGCATTTATTTAAGGAGTTTAAGTCGCTCAAGCAAAATATCTGTTTTTCCTAAGAATGACCACAAAGGAAACTACTAATGATACACCTCTGAGGATGTTGTGCAACATCCAAATTTTCCATCGTACTCTCTGTTGGCCAGACTACGTTTCCAGTCTCTTGTTAACACAATCGGGAGAAGGGATGTAATAAAATCATCATTGGAAGGCCAGCATTTTGAGAAAGCCAAAGAGCTTTGGCCTGGATCCAGTGCCTTGGAGAGCACTTGGTGCTGAAGGACTTTTTCACCGGGCACACCCAACCTTGATTCTTTAGGACTGTTACTGCTGGCCTACGCTGGAGTATGTGGAATTTACCAGGATCCTCAAGGGTGCTGTGGTGAATGTCTTTTTGGGCAGACAAAAATGATTGCCTACTGACACTTCTTTAGATAATATGTTGGTTGTCTCAAGGACCCAACTTGAAAACTGAGTTCTACTGATTGTCTCCCCTCTAGACTCAGGATGTGCTGGAGGCTATGTGCCTGTGGGCACAGGGGGCTTACGTGGACCCCTCCACATCAGGGGTCTCTTCCCCCCCAGTCATTCCCCTCCCCAATTGCAGCTCTGCTGGCCTCCCCATCAATGCCTGCCTTCCTCCCCCTGTCTGTAGCTTTCCTCACTGCAGCAATCTTGCAGGGTGCAAGCCACAACTTTCTGGCACTCCTTTTTGCTATTTGTTGCTTTAGTTTCTTAAGTAAAATCAGGGGTCATTTCCTGCGGGAGTGCACAGGAGCGGAGCTCCAGCAGTAAGGAGCCCAGGGGGCGGGCACATTCAACAAGCCCCACCCCCTACTCCCAACAGCCCTCAGTCGGGGCATGAGGAGCAAGAAGCAGGCAGGTAAATTGCAGAGGCCCCCCCCCCAGCCCGTCTTCAAGTACAAGCTCTCCGTCCCCTGTGAGGGCAGATCTGCACGTCCCCCCCCAATAGCTAGCAATCCAAAACAGTCCAATGGAGTCTGAGCGGGGGGGGGGGGTGTTGACTTCCGACACACTTCCGGTAATGTCAGGGGGTGTGGCATATGCAAATAAGTTATGCTAATGAGTTATGCGAATGAGCTCCTGCAGCTCTTTTTCTACGAAATGACCCCTGAGTAAAATATCTGTTTTTCCTAAGAGTGCCCACAGAGGAAACGACTAATGAGCAGGAGCAAAGAAGAGTCACGGCAATGAAGCAGGCGCCACTGGGACATGTGGGAATGGGGCACTTCAGCTGATGTCCCACGGTGCTCACACCAGGCCATCTACATGCATTGTGGAGAATGCCGTACAGTGAGTCAACTCTCCCTCTAAGCTGTGGAGTCCTGTGAGCAATAATTCTGCTTTGTGAGCTGCTGCCATTAAAGTTGTGAGTGAGGGATTTGGCTACTGTGTAAATCAGTTTGATCTGGAGCCACATCCTTCCTGAGCGAAGACAAAAATGTGTGAGCCGGAGGCTAAAAAACTGAGCTAGCTCGCACTAACTCAGCTTAAAGGGAACACTGGAGAGAAGGTAAGCCAGAGGTGACACGTTAAATTTAATGTTCATCGTAAATATTTTTTTACATTTCCACAGTTTCTATCCAGTGTTTCTTTCCAGTTGGAAGCTCCAAGGAGCCAAAGAAAAAAGCTACATCCAAGAGAGCCAAAGCTCCCCCCTAAATCTGTCTGAAGTGAGACGGTGTGGCAGGAGATCTAATTGCAGATGCCTGCCTTTGAGAAGCCTATAAGGTCAGGCACAGGCCTCCTTAGGAAAGGATCTCCAGAGCTCGGAGCTACCAGGTTGCAGCCTGGTGAACAGATGTGGTCTTTCACAACTCCGTGACAGCAGAAGACATGGCAGATATAGCTTCTGCCCTACCTTGGGCCCACCATCTCCCCTATTTGTTGCCGGCGGGGGGGGGGGGGGGGGGAGAAAGGAGAGGCAAATGAGGCGAGACCAGATGTAGCGTCAGGGTGTCAAAATTGCCTTGCTTCATGTAGCCCAGAGTTCTGCTTTCCAGTGCAGTCTAGCAAAACGCCTCTCAGTATGAGAGCCAGCAGTGTGTTCCGGGCATCCTACTATTCAGAGGTAGACTGTTAACTAGGGTTGCCAACCCCCAGGTGGGGCCTAAAGTTCTTCTGGTATGACAACTCATCTCCAGACCACAAAGATCAGTTCACCTGGAGAAAATGGGTGCTTTGGAGGGAGAACTCTGGTATTATACCCCACTGCCCTTCCCTTCCCACAGCTTGTCCTCTCCAGTCTCCACCCCCAAATCTCCAGGAATCTCCAAATCCAGAACTGGCAACCTTGTGTGCCATGTGGTTAGCATGGCTAATAGCTGATAATAGGCCCAGCCACCATTTTAGAAGAGGAGGAGGAGGAGGAGATTGGATTTATACCCCGCCCTTCACTACCCAGAGGAGTCTCAGAGTGGCTTACAAACTCCTTTCCCTTCCTCTCCCCACAACAGACACCCTAGGGCTGCCAAATGCCCCCGGGGGGCGAAATTCCCCCCCGGTTTCGAGCCCCAATTCCTGCTCCCACGGAATCGGGGCCCGGGGGAAACCCCACCCCCGCATCCCTGCCGGTCCGGGAGCCGTTTCCTGAAGCGCGTGCGCGCCGCCAGAACGTCACCAGAAGTGACGTCACACGCTGGGCGGGGCCACTCCATTTGAGGGGAAAACAAAGAGTTTCCCCCTCAAATGGCGTGGCTCCGCCCCCAGCGTCCAACGTCACTTCCGGGTGACGTGGACGCGGCGCGCACGCGCGCTATGCACGCGCGCACAAAGAGGATGCCGGCCGGGAGCCCCTCGCTCCTGGCCAATTTCGATTTGGCAACCCTAAGACACCCTGTGAGGTAGGCGGGGCGCAGAGAGCTCTTAACAGAAACTGCTTCCCCCCCCAAGAACAGCTGTGCCAGAACTATGGCTTGCCCAAGGTCATCCAGCAGATGCAAGTGGAGGAGTGGGGAATCAAACCTGGTCCTCCCAGATTAGAGTCCGCACAACCACTACACCAAACTGGCTCTCAGCCGCTTAAAGCCATCTTTGGGTTACATTAGATGTGATCTGATTTAATTTTCACTTGAAATCAACTTTGGGGATTTTTAATTTGACTGGTAATTTGTACTCTGGGGAAGGTTGTTTAATCCTTTTCCTTATACTGTGTTTCTGATCTATTCGTTCTATTGGGGACAAAAGACAGGGGGATCTGTAATGTATCCAGTCCAGACCGTGGGGCTGGCTTGGGCTCCACATGGTCAGACCCAAGACACAATGGACTATGTGGATCCAAGACACAATGGACTATGTGGATCCTAGCCGCTCCAGTCAGGGGGCTAGGTTCCCAGCCAAGTGCCTATGGGACTCTCCACCACTGTAAATAACCTATTAGGTAGTAGTGGTGTGTTTTGGGTGGCGGTTTCTCGGGGAATATAAGATGGACTGCGAGCCGGCCCAAGTCATCTTGTTCCTGATCGAATAAAGTACGCTTTGCTGAAATCACTCTCCGTCTGCATACTTTTCAGGATCTCTCTGAATAGTAAGACCAGTAGAGCTTTGGGAGTGGAGATGGGGGGAATGTAGGACAAATTGCTCAAGTGTGGCCACTGCCTACATCTCATAGTGAATTCCAAGAAATGCATGATGTGTTATGTAAAGAACCGCCATTATCTTACACTTGCAGAATTTTTAAAGGGACACAATAATGTCCAAGTCATGACTTGGCAATCCTTTGGTTCCTTGTCCTGTTTGTGTCTGAACTAGAGTTGCCAGCCTCCAGACAGGGCCCGGAGATCTCCTGGAATTACAACTGACCTCCAAATGACCCTGATCAGTTCCCTCTGCAGTAAAATGGCTGCTTAGGAGGATGGAAGAAGGAGAGGAGATTGGATTTATACCCCGCCCTTCACTACCCAAAGGTGTCTCAGAGAAGCTTACAAACTCCTTTCCCCTCCCCTCCCCACAACAGACACCCTGTGAGGTAGGTGGGGCACAGAGAGCTCTTGACAGAAACTGCTCTTTTTCAAGAACAGCTCTTATCAGAGAACAAAATTCAGGTCCAGTAACACCTTAAGAGATCTGCAACTTTCCCCCAGGGCACAAGCTCTCACAACTCAAAGCTCACTTCATCAGATACCGTATGCGTGAAAGCGTAATAACCTGTGGGCTCCAAGGTGCTTTTGGACTTCAGTCCTGTCCGATCGTGAGGCTAAAACAGGCGGGCAGGCGGGATCAGCCGCCAAAGTGGTGGAAGAAGGACTCTATGGCATTACAACCTGCTGAGATTCCTCCACAGGCTCTACCCACAAATCTCCAGGAACCTCCCAACCAGGAATTGGCAACCCTAGTTTTAAAAGGAAGGTGACAGAGTAAAAAAAATCTCCAAGCTGCAACGGCCCCCAAATCATTTGACACAAATCATTTGACACACTACACACTTTGTGGCCTGGCCAGTTAGTTACTTACCAAAGTGTCGGTTTCATCTCTAGGGATTTTGCCCTCCCCAAATCCCAAGAAAATAAGGATTTTTTTAAAAAAAGACCACAAGCAGGAGTGACATGGGCAGGGGTCATTTGCGGGGGGGGGACGCGGGGGGACGCCATCCCCCCGGGTTTGGTGACGGAGTGCGGGGCCTGGAGCTCCCTGCTGGTGCCCGCTGGAGGTCGCCGCCGGCTGTGGGGAGGACACACTTCCGGTGATGTCAGGGGGTGTGGCATATGCTAATGAGTTATGCTAATGAGTCCCCCTAGCTCTTTTTCTACGAAATGACCCCTGGACATGGGGATTAAATATGAACATTTACTAGTTTGCAAAGAATGAGGAACGATTTCGCTTTTGTCAAGTAAAGGTTGGGGAGGAACAACGGAGAGTAAAAATAGCTGGCAGAGCACCTGAAACTACCAATCTCTGGATATTTATTGAGTGACCAGTCCTTTGACCAGTCCTTTGGAAACAGAGTGAAACAAAGGATGAAAATAGTTTACCGGGCTCTATGAAATTTAATCAGAGAACACATATTTGTAGCTTGGTTATAAGTCTCTGGAAACAAGGTGGAAGTGCTAACAGGCCCCTTGAGCTTGAGCAGAGCTACTGGGTACCACAGCACAAAAGAGGCGAGCTCTTCAGGGCTTAGCTGCTGCTCCCAGGGGGTGGCTGGCAAGCTCATTATTCCGTTCTCTTCATTCCACTAGAGCGACTCCAAACCGTGACAGCCAGTGGAGATAACTGAAGTGAAATCACTCAATCCGACGGGCCCAATCTTCTCATAAAACAATCACCAGATTGTTCCGGGACCGTTGACACAACAAAACCCCCGTACAGTCTGATTCTGCCCCATAATTAGCAAGCAGTTGCTGTCAGGCCCGTCAAGTGGGCTTTTATGTGACAAAGTGAACGGAACAACAATTGACTGTCTTCCCTGGTAATCAAGGGAAGAAACTGCTTTGAGCCAAGCAGACAATTATGGAAAGGGAATGAAATGAATTTGGCTTACAGTTCACACTTAGCTCCCACAACGGAATGGGGGACCTCTGAGGCCCATTTTGAGGCCTCTGCTCCTTTGTACCCTCCTGGCTAAGTGCCTAATGAGGCACAGAGGAAGCAAAGGCAGACCAAATTATCATCCCGGTTCTCATTGTTTGCCTTGTTCTTTCCCCTGCCTGGCTCTATGTGGGGAATCGCCAGGCCCGGCTCTCCCCTGGTGTATCCGAGTTCAGAGCCTGATCTTATCGTCCAAAGACAACGGAAAACAGAAGTCGGCTTTCATGAGACATGCAAAAGATATGATGGCTCCAAAAGACAAAGGCGTCCTTCTAACAGGCCAAACAACGGAGACGACTTCTGAAGCTGAAATTTGAGATTATGTGTGTTTAATTGCAACGGCAAGCGGGACTTAACTCCAGGCATTTCTCCACCACTTGTGCAGATTCATTACTTGTAGTTATAAGAGAAGGGGGTCTTTAGACGGAAATCTGCAGAGCTGGTTCAAGGCATTTTGTCACCCCAAATAAGAACCACCCATCCCTTCTTGGACTCACGCCACTGAGAATGTGGACCCAGCCACCAATAGCATAGGCCCAGGGGAAGATGCCAGCCACTTCCTCTACTGCTGATGGCAGGAAGTAAGCTGTGCCTCTACGATGCATTGGCAGTCTTCTCATTGTGCCACCCTGAGCAGTCACTTGGATGGCTTGGCCGGAGAACTGGCTCTGGAAATGGGGGTGAGCCGCTGTGCTTCCTTCGAGAAGGGCTTGGGCTCAACCAGAGACTGAGCTACAGCTTTTGGAGTGAGACTTTATTTGTGCTGAAAATTATGCACAGAGTTTTCTGCAAGTGTTGATATAATAATCTAAATATTCAAATATTTGGTCATTGATCTTTGAGACCAACGTTGACATCCAATGATCTACTCTTTGCCTTCAATATCTGACAACATTCACTGACATACAACAGGATTTTTACATGACTGTATTTTGAGGGGCCGCGGAGGTTCAAAGGTTAAGACGCTGAGTTGCAGACCAGAAGGTCTGTAGTTCAGCAGTTTGAGACCCTAGTGCCGTGTGACAGAGTGAGCTCCTGTCTCTGGCCCCAGCTCCTGCACCCTTGCAGTTCGAAAGCAAGAAATTGCAAGTAGATAAATAAGTATTGCTTCAGTGGGAAGGTAACAGTGTTCTGTGTACCTCAGCATTTAGTCATGCCAGCTACATGACCATGGAGAAGTCCTTGGACAGTGCTGGCTCTTTGGCTTGGAAATGGAGATGAGCACCGCCACCTAGAGTCAGACTAGCTTTTGAGCAAGGGAAGCCTTTTACCTTTACTTTATCTATTTTGGTAATTGGCTTTTTTTGGTCTTGACTCTTTACAGTTGACATGCAATGACAGTTGGCATATGGCAGTAGTACCCAACAACAGACAGTTCACTGTATTTGATATCTGGTAAAAACGTAGCATAAGAACATAACAAATGGTATCCTGGATCAGACCGGTAGTCCGTCTAATTCAGTATCCTGTTTCACACAATGGCCAACTGGTTGCCCTAGAGGAACAACAGCATGGATGCCAAGTCCTGATGCCCTGATGCCCTGATGTTGTCTCCTAACTATGGTATTTAGAGGTTTACTGCCTTTAAATATGGAGCTTTCCTTTAGTTATCATAGCCATTGATGGAACATGCCTCCATGAATATCTCTAATCCCCCTTGAAAGCCATCTATGGGTTGGTCTTGGTTAATACTTGGAGGGAGACCACCAAGGAAGTCCAGGGCTGTTATACAGAGGCAGGCAATGGCAAACCACCTTGGAATGTCTCTTGCCTAGAAAACCCTATGGGGTCACCATAAGTCAGCTGCGACTTGATGGCGTTTCCTCCACCCCCACCACCCCCATGCTCATGGCCATCAACTGATCCAACAATGTAATTATTAATTGAGAAAAGAAGTACTTTCTTTTGTCTGTCTTGAATCCATCAACTTTATTAACCCCCCTCCCTGCCCCAAGTTCTACTATTATAGAACAGGGAATAAAAATATCTTCTCCTTTCAGTCTCTGCCAGTTCAGACCCAGGTCAGTGTATCTTTAAATGTGGGACTGCTTGTTATGCAACGGTATTTGATGGCTGATAGGATTTGATAGTTGGCAAGTATTTGGGTTTTGATGACCATGGATAAATACTTAATTGAACCTATTTAATGGGTGACAACTTATGGTGTTATTTCAGGGTAGACCGAAAAAAACCCCATACAATCAAGGAGCCAGAGTGTCTGGCGGCACAGTCCTGATTAGAGTTACACCCTTCTAAATCCATTGACTTCAATGGGGTCAGAAGGATATAGTTCTGCAAAGGATTACATTGTGAATCATTTCATCACTCTTATTTTTGGTATGTATTTATGCAGAGGTCCATCAGTGGCTATTAGCCACAAGGTATAGCTAGGGGCTCTGGGGCAAGTGATGCTCTGTCTTCTTGGTGCTTGGGGGGGGTCAACAGTGGGAGGGCTTCTAATTGTCCTGGCCCCACTGGTGGACCTCCTGATGGCACTGGTATTTCTGGCCACTGTGGGATACAGAGTGTTGGACTGGATGGGCCTTTGGCCTGATCCAACATTGGCGTCTCTTATGTTCTTATGTTCTTATTAGATGATGTTAAATTTGATATCGAATGGGGCACCTATGTACCTAATAATTGTGTAGAAGGGACAGTTGAAGGAATAGATCTCGTACTACTGCAGTATAGCACTGGGATTATTTGAGATCATCTCTCTGGTTGCAGCTATATGGGGGCCTCCACTTTAGTTGAAACATTGTGACCCAGCATGATGTAGCTGCCTTCCATTCTGAACTGCTTGCTATTGGGCCTAGTACGGAGATATTCCCAGGTACCTTTTGTGAGTATTTTGTGGAGAGGAGGAGGAGGAGGAGATGATGAAGAAGAAGAGTTGGATTTACACTCTGCCCTTCACTCAGAGTCTCAGAGCAGTTTACAATCTCCTTCCCTTCCTCTCCCCACAACAGACCCCCTGTGAGGTTGGTGGGGCCGAGAGAGCTCTGAGAGACCTGCTCTTGAGAGAACAGTTCTGAGAGAACTGTGACTGACCCAAGGTCACCCAGCTGGCTGCATGTGGAGGAGTGGGGAATCAAGCCCAGTTCTCCAGATTAGAGTCCGCTGCTCTTAACCACTACACCAAACTGGCTTGAGGTGGACCTGGTGGACAGGGAGCTCATCAAATATTGGGTGCCACCATCGTTTCCTCTTCATCCAGGCCACTGTTGATTGATTTCACAGCCACAATGCCACCGCTCCTGTAAGAAGAGAGCACAAAAATACTAGCCTTACTCCAGTGTGTTTTGTTTGGCACTGAAATGGCCACTGATGGGACATCTGGAGGAGCAGCAACGAGTTCAGTACGCTCTCAAGGCAAATAATCTGCTTTCACTCACACCTGCCCACCCTTCGTAGATGTCACTCTTCATTAACGGCGATAATTTTCAATAATAACAAAACAAAAAGAATGGCTAATGAACCCCACACATTGTGATCGCTGCCTTTCCTTGGCGAGCTGTATGTTTCTGCAGTAGCATATATCGCAGCCAGTGTTTACTTATGCACCTCGCAGAACTGGCTCGAGTACAGAGACTCATGAAGCTATGAGGCAAATCCGTTTGCCATATTTCCCCCCTCACAACACTCTGTACCATTAACAGCTGCATGACAGGCAGAAATGGAAGCAGTTGAGCTTCTCCTATCCATATCCATGCCAAGAATAGCCTCACGCATTAACTTCCTGGCTGCTCTGCTTCTATCGAAGTCCCAGAAGCTGTGCTCAGAAAAAGATGGTAACCTGACATTAGGTGCACAGTGGCCAGGATAGGCTTGATTTAAATGTGAGGCTGGGGAGAGTGGGACCACGTGTGGGACTTTGCACTTGCACAGTGTCTTGTTAAACTAGGCTGTGACCTAGGGTTGTCAGGTCCCCTCGTTGCACCAGCAGGGGGATTTGGGGGCCTTCCGGGATGTCCCCAGTGCAGTGACATCACCTGGAAGTGACATCATCGTGTTCTGGATGTTGGGGTTGATGCTCTAGTTTTTGGGCAAAACTCAATGGTTTTTTTGTCTTCAAAACCATAGAGTTTGCCCCAAAACTAGAGTGTCATCTCTCCAATGCCCCCAAAGTAGTGATGTCACTTCCAGGTGACATCATTGAGCCTGGGACATCGCCTGGTGACATCCCTCTTTGGGGGTGGGGCTTCCCCTGCTGGCCAGCTGGCTGGCAGCAGATTGGTGCCCCTAAAGTGGGGGGATCCCCGCTGGGAACTGGGGGCTGGCAACTCTATGCAGACAATGGCAAACCACCTCTGAAAGGTGCTTGCCTTGAAAACCCTATGGAGTCTCCGTCAGTTGGCTTCAACTTGATGGCATGAGCCTGTTGCTTTAGATCCTGTGTGTGAACGGAGCTATGCTGCAACAACAGCAACTTCCCTGCCTCTCCCACCCTGCTGCAATCTCCTATGCTCCTGAAATGGTGCCCGCCATGGCTTCGCAGATCCTCCGAAACATCATGAGCTGCATTGCAATGGGGGGGGGGGGGTTTACTGGCAAAAATGGCCCTTCCCCTTCTTCCTCTAACAGAAGTACCTCCTGCAAGAGGAAAGGAAGCTGCAATTGTCTTACCTTAAAACTTTGGCTTCTTTTTAAAATCCTAGGTGTGGCGAACCATTAGTCCAGGTGGGACGGTGCATCACTGCATCTGCAGTCCTGTGTCGCATCCTGCAGTCCTTTTACCAAACATTACTGAAGAGATGTGGGAGGATGGGGGTGGACGGTGGACTCACACGGGTCAGTGGCAGCTCTTTAGTAGGCTTTTAGGCTAAACAGACCAAGGCGACCTATTTTCATACTTTCCCATCATTTCAGTGAAAGGGTTCAGAGTCAAATTGCACAGGATGGGTAATGGCTTGCCATGCCTTTTCAGTTCATTACAGGGATTTGGATGGATCGGCTTCTGCATCTTTCCTGAGGAAGGAATTGATAGCTAGATAAACCCACACTTAATAGAGGGTCTTTCAATGAGCAAAAGCCAATAAAAATAGCGTGCGGTTTACTGTTTACTGTTATTATCAGTATGCTGTTGGTGTCTAAATTGGGCGTCCCCAATTTTTTTTTTAGCTTGTGGGCAACTTTGTACTTCTGACACAGGGTGGTGGGCGCGACCACAAAATGGCTGCCATAGGAGGCAGAGCTCACCCCAAAATGGCTTCTGCATGAAGCAGAGCCACAGATAGAGAAGAAGCCCAAGCACAAGAAGAGAGGTAATTAAAAACATATTGGGGAAAGGGGATCAGATTTGGGAGCTGCTGCTGAAACAGTACTATTCTAATCCGCACAGCCAATCAAATCTTCATGGGCAAATTAGAAGCCCTGCTGGGCAAGACCCTCACCTGGCCCCACCCATGTTCTAAAAACACTTGATGGACTCCATGAAAAATGCTGGTGGGTGCCATACCGGGGAGTCGGGGACCCCTGGTTTAAATTGTATTTGTATATGGGGAGGGCAAAAATAGACTCACAGGGGGGAAACAGCTCCATGTCTGACTGTTCTCTTCCATCAGAGCAACCACAATTGGAAGCATTTTTGCTTGTCTAGAAACAACTCATTTTATTAAAGTCTTGTACCTACTCCTCCTACTACTACTACTGAGGTGTGTGTGTTAAGTGCCATCAAGTTGCTTCCGACTTATGGCGACCCTATGAATTAATGACCTCCAAAATATCCCATCGTTGACAGCCTTGCTCAGGTGTTGCAAACTGAGGGCCTTGGCTTCCTTGACTGAGTCAATCCATCGTCTGTTGTGTCTTCCTCTTTTCCTGCTGCCGTCAGCTTTCCCAACCATTATTGTCTTTTCTAGGAAATCCTGTCTTCTCATAACGTGAGCAAAGTACAATAGCCTCAGTTTAGTCATTTTAGCTTATTTGCCTTTTTTGGCAGTCCATGGTATCCATGGTATCCATAACACTCTCCTCCAGTTCAGATGAATCAACTTTCTTCCTTTCAGCTTTCTTCACTGTCCGACTTTCACACACCCGTGCATCCTAATGGGAAAATTATCGTATGAATGATCATGGTCACACAGCCTTACCCTTAAGGATCTTTTCTAGCCCCTTCATGGTTGCCCTTCCCAGTTTCAATCTCCTTCTGATTTCTTGGTTGCAGACTCCCTTTTGGTTGATAAAATCTTTAACAATATCCATTTCTTCCTCATTAGTAGCCATTGTTTTTGTCTTCTTGATGTTCAGCTGTAACCCTGCTTTGGCACTTTCTGCTTTAACCTTCACTACTACTACTACTACTACTACTACTACTACTACTACTACTACTACTACTACTACTACTACTACTACTACTACTACTACTACTACTACTACTACTACTACTACTACTACTACTACTACTACTACTACTACTACTACTACTACTACTACTACTACTACTACTACTACTACTACTACTACTACTACTACCACCACCACCACCACCACCACCACCACCACTACTACTACTACTACTGTAGGAGGGCAGTGCAGACTGCGTGGCAAACCCGCATGAATTCACTGTTCTCGTGCCTGTTCACCTGGAAATTGGGAACCTAGCTAATTGCACAAGGCGGATGGAATGTAGGAGCAATGTTGTCGGCTCTTGTGAGGCAGGCCCGGGAGTGGTAATGTTGTTCCTGCATGGAGGACACATCTGCTGATGTGCTGAATTCATCGTGTAAAGCTACGTTGGCAAAAAAGATTTCACATTAAAACAATAAAAAGGGATGACATGTAGGAAAGCAGTGCAGAATAAATCACTATTCTCCTGCCTGGAGATTGGAAACCCAAAGGTATTTGTGTGCTAACAGCATGAGAAGTCTGGTGATCGCCTACGCAGTCGGTTTAACCTTGAGGAGGGGGAGGAACTGATAACAGAGAACTTGCCTGTACACACACACACACACACACACACTCCTTAAGGATGCTGTAATGTATGAAGGAAAGGGAGGGGGAAAGGAGGAGATGGATTTTCAATAAATACAGCTGGTGAGTGAGAGCATTCATTCAGTCAGCTTTCTGCAGAAGCTCTTTGTCTCGTGTCGTCTTTGCATCGCGTGAACCCTGCACCCCCACCCCCCAACGAGTGACACCACATACTACTACTATGACGACCACCACCACCACTACCACCACCACCATCACCACCACCTTACTAACACAGTGCTCTGTTTCCAAAGCCCATGATTAGCTATAGTCAAATAAATAAATTAAAGGCTGTGATACTAACAACTTTAACAAGACCTTGTACTTGAACAATATTCTTGAGTACCTCCATAGTAACTATAATTGCATTGGAATCAGGCCATACCATGGGAAGTTACCCAGTGTGTTGGTGCCTGGTTTGTTCATTTTTTAACAAGCATACTTGAGTGCAAAAAGTGACCTGTATGTTAAGGGCCTAGGTGTAGGTTTCTATCCTGCCATCTCCTTTTTGAGAGGCACCTCCTTGCTTTGAGCCTGGATTATTTATGAGTCACGTGCTTTACTTCTCCTGAAGCTCTCATTGCCACCCAAAGCTGGAGACTCTGTTTGGTACAGAAGCGTCTAGGGCCACAGGGCATGCTCTTGAGGCCTCTGCTCCAAACCAACAGGAGAAGAGCGGGTTTTATAACCCGCTCTTCACTACTTGAAGGAGTCTCAAAGCATCTTGCAATGACATTCCCTTCCTCTCTCCACAACAGGCACCTTGTGAGGTAGGGGGGGCTGAGAGAGCTCTGAGAGAACTGTGGCTGGCCCAAGGTCACCCAGCAGGCTGCATGTGGAGGAGGAGTGGGGAATCCAACCTGGTTCTCCAGATCTGAGTCCGCTACTCTGTCTTAACCACTATACCATGCTGGCTCCAACAAACTCTGAGGAGGTGGTTTTGGGGAAAAGTTATTCGCTAGTTGACTTGTATGTTTCTTTCCTTACTGATTGCAATATAATTATAAAAATGTGGTACTTTGTAATTATTGTAATTAATATAAAAACAAAACAAATTCCTCATCTAATAACAGCCTATAATGGGGAAAAATCCGTGATTTTCTTTTCTTTTCTTCTTTTTCTTGCATTGTTACACAGTCTTCCCCCTCTCTCTAGCAGTTTCACTTTTACAAGGCAGCCAGCATTTTCCTAATAAAAGGCACTATTCTTTAGGATTGATTGACTGCAAATGGTAGCTGCTGGAATTATATATACACGTGGGGTATTCTCATTCTGAAGAATATCGGGTAGGACTTGGAGTTCTGCTTTTCTCCCAATGCTTGTCCTGTTGTGCCAGATTTCCCCTTGCAGTCTGCACCCCACCCCGCTTGCCTGCTGCCCATTGTGAAAACGTGGAAGCCCAGGGTCAGCAGAGCCAGTGCCCAATGGGGCCAGAGAAGATGGCGGAGGTCAGAACAGGGCAGGAGGGTCTCAGCGGCTTGAGGGCAATGGGGGTGGAGGTGCCAGGTCTGACAGGAGCTTGGGTCCATAGGCCAGGCTGGGCCTGAAGGGGGAGGGGGGTAGAATGGAAACACCTCAGGGCCAGTGTTCCCTCTAAGCTGAGTTAGTGTGAGCTAGCTCACGGTTTTTTGGCCTCCAGCTCACAGACTTTTGTCTCAGCTCAGGAAGGTCAGCTCCAGAGCAAACCAAGGACCCAGTCACATGGAAGATTTTGGCCCGGGAGAGGGACAGATTGGGGGCACAGCAAATGGGTGCGATCTCACCGCAACATCTGGGAAGCGGCGCGCACCCATCCCCGATCCGTCCCTAACCCCGGAAAAGCCACTACAAAAAAGAACCTCCTACAGAGGAGGACTTACCTGAAGCACCGCAGCAAGCGTGGCCGTGGGATCGCCGCCGTGCCCATTGTCCGGAGCAATCCAGGCTCCTAGTCGAACTGCGCACGCGCACACATGTGCAGTTCGGCAGCCTCAATCTCTCTTCAGTAGCTTCCCCCCCCCCCGCCCGCGGCACCCACCCGGCACGCGCGCGCGGAGGAACTGCACGGCGGCTCAGGGGATCTATGTGATCCCGCCGCCGCATGTTTCTTTTGGTGCAGCTTTAAAAAGCCGCACTTTGGCCGTACTCCCCCCCCCCCCCGTGTGGTAGGGGCCTAATTTATGCAACAGCCAAATCACTCACTCACAAATTGAATGCCAGTAGCTCACAAAGAAGATCTTTTTTGCTCACAAGACTCCACAGCTTAGAGGGAGCCTTGCCCGGGGCAATGGGCACCTGCAGGAGGGAAGGAGAGGTAGTCTGTCTGAGAGGAGGAGGAAGGCAGGTGCTTTGGCTGCCTTTATGTCCTCTGGTGAGGGCTTTGAAAGACTGGGTGAAAGACTGAGGGCTTTGGGCTGGGTGCTTCCTCCACCTTAATGCTTGGGGGTGGAACCAGAAGAGCCTGTAACCCCCCCTTCCCCATTCTGAGGCCAGTAGGAAGCCGGCACCCCATGCAGGAAGGTGACTGAAGGGGGGAACCCCACTGCGGGTGCAGGAAACCTCATAGATTCTCTAATTAAGTACCGTAAGCCCCACATTTTGTATAATTTGGACAGCAAACGATGAAGACCCAAGAGAAGACGATCTTCCATTGAATGCAACAGGAAATAATGTAGGGTTGCCAGCTCTGGGTTGGGAAATACCTGGATATATCGGTGTGTGTGGAACCTGAGGAGAGCAGGGTTTGGGGAGCGGAGGGACTTCAATAGGGTATAATGTCATAGAGTCTACCCTCCCAAGCAGCCATTTTCTCCAGGTGAACTGATGCTTGTTGCCTGAATATCAGTTGTAATAGCGGAAGATCTCAAGCCACCACCTGGAAGTTGGCAACCCGAAATAATTACAAAATAGACAAGGAAAGGAAAGACACAATAATAAGACAAAACTATATGCAGCAACCTAATAAGGAAACAGTCCCTTTTGGAATTAATAACAAAAGCAAATGAAACAAAACCAGCTACTTGCTAGCCAGGTACTACCTTGGAATGTTCACTGTTGAAATTTGACTTAAGAGCCTCTGAACCCTCCACCTCATCAGGTTTTAGGGAAGGCTGAAAGACCCTTCTGTGCAGAAGGGCTTTTGGAGAAGGTTAAAGATATTTTCTTCCATGGGTTGGCATGGACTACACTGTTGTTTGTACGTGCCCTTTGAATTGTTATTGTTAATTCATTTTTTATGGATTTTAAATCAAACTTATTGTATCATAGCCTTTGCTGGCACGTGTTACGTGAGCTGCCTTGCTCCCCTTTGGGAGGAGCTAGACATATTTTAATAAATAATAGATACATTATAATGGCTATATGAATGAATGTATCCAGGTGTGCTGTGGTATCATTAGGGGTAATATTCCTGATGCTTCATATGCCATCTTTGTGGGGGAAGTTGGTGTGGCTGGAACATCATCAGAGAACCTTTATTAGGCATTAGGGTAGCTGGGGTATAATTGCTCGAGTGGTATTCTCTGGAAGACTGTCAACACTCAGACTTCAGTAGAGTTCTTAATTGCAACCAGGGCCAGATTAAGACATGCTGAGGACTTACATTTATGTGCAGTTTAAGAGGTCCCAGACCATTACTTCCAAAAAGGAATTCAGCAATTTTAGTAGGGTTTTTTTTGTTTGTAGAGGCTGCTCAGAATCTGAGGACCGAAACTGTAGTTTATTTAGACTGCATGTAAATCCAGCTCTGGAATAGGGTAGCCCCTGGCAACCAGCAGGGGATGGGGGCAGGGTGGCCAGATCCAGGTTGGGGAACTCCTGGAGATCTGGGGGTGCAGCCTGGGGAGGACAGGGACCTCTGTGGGGTACAATGCCATAGAGTCCACCCTCCAAAGCATCCATTTTCTCCAAGGGAACTGATCTCTGTAGTCTAGAGATGAGCTGTCATTCCAGGGGATCTCCTGGCATCCCTACTCTGGAAGCAACCTAGACTGGTGTGTGGACTGTCCCTATGAAAAGAGGGTTTGCAATGGGTGGGGTGAGCAGTGCCTTTAATTCAGTGCTCTTCATTCAGTAGTGACGTTGGATCAAAACCCAAATAAAAAGTCCATCAGAACAAACGATCAACGGGTGTATATTTTAATTGAACCATTACAGCTAGGAGTGAAACTCATAAAATAGTTTTTGGAGCTACTTGCCGTGATTTTGCCAGTGGCAACTCATTTCTGTGATTCAGCAACAGGGTGACTGGATGTCCCCGAGTCACTCTTGGGCCCCCGCTAATTAAATTTAGGGAGCTCAGCTCTGAGGCAAAAGCCGCAGCCCCCCCCCACTTCAGAGCTGAGCCCCCCGAAACCAGCATGCAGCTTGTGAACCGGTTCTTTAAACCCCTCTGTATTCATTGCGTGGTACATTGTGAAAATCGGAAGAAAAAGCTATAATTTTTAAAGACTGCTGGCCAAGCATATTTTCCTAATACTAATAGAATAAATTGGGTTTTCTCTCTCTCTCTCTTAAATAAAGAAAAATCCCCAGGCCCCTGTGGTAGGTATTAGCCTTTGGTCTCTAGTTACTCAGCCTTTTAACAAGTCTTGCAGATCTCATAAACTTCGAAAGTTGCAGTAAAAATATTTATAGGGCAAGTCAAAGAAAAACATAAAATTGTGTTTGAGAAGTTTCATCATGAGGTGCATTTTTTAAAAATCCGACTTGGGTTCGCCCCCCCCCCCGCCTTTGCATTTTAAAATACTAGCTTCCCTCTAAAAATGATAGCTATTTCAACAGAAGGGCTCAGACATGTTTTAGTGCTTTCCTTAGCGCTTCCTCTTTCTGGGTGATTAATACATACCTTAGGAAACCCTTAAAACGAACTTAATTGAGAACGACAGCCAAGCTACTACAATGCTATCACACAATATTTATGGAGTAACTGCGAGATACTGCTTGGCGTGGCCAGATGACAGATCAGCCATAGCCTTTCTGAGCTGACATCAGGTCAGCGACAAAGGAGGGCCAGGCCTTGGGGATCTGAAGCGCATAGGGTTGCCAGCTTCCAGGTGGGGCCTGGAGACCATCCGCTATACAACTGATCTCCAGACAATAGAGATCAGTTTCCCCTGGACAAAATGGCTGCTGGGTGTGTGTGTGTGTGGGGGGGACTCGACTCCCACACCTCCCCAGGCCCCACTCTCCCCAGGCTCCAGCTGCAAAATCCCCATGTATTTTCTAAACCAGAGTTGGTGACTGTAGATGCACACATACGTATTAACCACATGGACTTGCATGTATGAATGGGCCATGTTATGTATTGAATTGTATATATAACTGCTATGTGAACTGTGCCATAGAGTCTTGAATGTAAATACTGATGTGTGAATCGCCTGATTGAGATGCCATGTTGAGCTTCATCCTGGGCTAGGATCCTAATGTAACCAATAGGAGCCCTAGCCCAGAAAGTGCCTACCAATCACCGTGCAGAGCGGGATCGCTTGTGATTGGTCGTTATTGCTTCAACCTCATAGGTTGTTATCTGTACAGGGGGTGTGGCTACATTAGCCGGGAGTGTTTAAATATAGACAAGCCAGTGTATGTCTGAGCTGATCTGTGATGGGTTCTGGCTGGCGATTGTTGTACCGTAACGGAGAAGTAACTGAGCTGAAGAATAAACCGCAATTCTTGCTGAATCACTCTCCGACTCTTTGTTAAGCGCACGACTTAACAATTGGCGACGAGGATGGGATACTAGTGCGGGTAGGCAGCCCCGCTAGAACGGACCCCATGTCGGACAACGAGGAGATCGCCGAGGCCGGCCAGCCACAGGCTCCACCCGCTCTGGTGGCTCCGCCTGTGCGCATAACGATGGCCGCGAGCAGCCAGAAGTTCGAATGCTTCGACCCAACTACTGAAGACTGGGACTCTTACCTCACAAGGTTTGAGTTCCATCTGGAGGCGAATGACATCACGACGGAGGAGAAGAAGAGGGCGACTCTACTCAGCTCGTGTGGAAAGAGCGTTTTTGACATCGCCCGGTCACTGGTGGCACCAGATGACCTCAAAACCGTATCCTTTAAAAATGTGACAGACAAGCTGAAATCACATTTTTCTCCACAGCCGTCGGAAATCGCCTGCAGGCACGCTTTTTACAAGCGGGGTCAGAATGCCAACGAGACCATAGCTGAATACGTTGCAGCTCTTCGCAAGGCAGCACGGCCTTGCAACTTCGCGAATGTGGAGGAGGCCCTCCGAGATCGCCTCGTCTGTGGTCTGAGAGACGAGAGACTGCAGCAACGCCTGTTCGCAAGAACTACCTTAACGTGGGCCATCGCCTATGCCGAGGCTGTCGCCGCGGAAGCTGCTGACAGATCAACCAGGGAAGTGAGACAACGGGTCGCCACAGCTGATCAACGCGTCCACCAACAGAGGGCCAGCGACGCAAGCGGCGACTCTGATGACGACGTCTGCGCGGTAAAGGCGGGAGCGTCCAAGCGGACCCAACGGAAAACTACCGAGGGCTCAGCATGCGTCGGCTGTGGCGGGAAACATCGGCGCGAGCGTTGCTGGGCAAGAGACCTCGACTGCCGGTCATGCGGGAAGCGGGGGCATGTTGCCCGGGTATGCAGAGCCGCGAACAAGTCTTCACCAGTTTCATCTCCCCTTTTCAGCACAAACAGCAGACAGAAGATCCACGTCACTCTCTGCCTCGACGGCGCGCCGTGCGAGATGGAGGTGGATTCCGGGTCGGCGGTAACCGTTTTGTCGACGCAGACGTGGCACAAGCTGTTTCCAACGCGGAGTCGGCGGAGGTTGCAAGCTGCGGACACCCGCTTGTCCGATTTCCAGGGAAATCGAATTCCTCTGGCAGGGAGGGATTCGTTCACAGTGGAGTTCAAGGGAAAAAGTGCTGTGTTGTCATGTTTAATAGCTGAGGGGAACCGAACCAACCTGCTCGGGTTGGACTGGTTTGACCCTCTGGGTATTGCTGTTGTGGGAGTTAATACTGTTGTGGAAAATAAATGGGCTGTATTATATTCTGAATTTCCTGAAGTGTTTGGGGGTGGTTTGGGAAGGTATAACGGTCCCCCAGTGTCTTTTGACTTGGATCCTGGTGTTAGGCCTATCCGCCTTAAATACAGGAAGGTGCCCATTCCGTTCAAGGCAAAAATCGAGGCCGAACTCGATAAGTTGGTTGAGCAAGGGGTATTGGAACCAGTGCCTTTTGGCAAATGGGAAACTCCCATAGTAACTCCTATTAAACCTGACGGGTCAATTCGGATATGCGCTGATTACAAGTGCACCATTAACAAAGCCTTGCAGCAGCATTCGTACCCTGTCCCGGTCATCAGCCACGTTTTGGCGTCACTGGGAGGGGGCAAGATATTCGCCAAACTCGACCTAGCCCAGGCATATCAACAACTCCCAGTAACAAAGGAGGCGGCTGAAGCTCAAACTATAGTAACGCACAGAGGGGCGTTCAGAGTGAACCGACTCCAATTCGGAGTGAATGTCGCACCGGGGATTTTCCAAAGTCTCATGGAGGGGTTACTGAGGGGGGTGCCTGGCACGGTGCCGTATTTTGATGATGTGCTAATAGCGGGCAAATCCGAAGATGAATTGTTGCACCGAGTTAGGGAGGTGCTCAAGCGTTTTTCCGATGCGGGGCTTAAGGTAAAAAAGTCCAAATGCCTGGTGGGGGTCCATAGTGTTGAATTCTTGGGGTTCCGGGTGGATGAGTTCGGGGTCCACCCCACAAACGATAAGGTATCCGCAATACAGCATGCACCACGGCCACAGGGGAACAAGGAGCTCCAGTCCTTCTTAGGACTCCTTAATTTTTACCACGCCTTTTTGCCCCATAAGGCGTCAGTGGCTGCCCCATTGCATAACCTCCTGCACAAGGACTCCAAGTGGAAGTGGGGCCCCGAGCATGAGCGAGCGTTTAAGGGGGTGAAAGAATTACTGTCATCAGATGCTGTGCTGACTCATTATGATGAGAACAAGCTACTGGTGTTGGCTGCTGATGCGTCACCATATGGGGTGGGGGCGGTGCTGAGCCATGTCATGCCGGACGGGCGGGAGGCCCCCGTGGCGTTCTATTCCAGGTCGTTAACAGCAGCAGAGAAAAACTACGCGCAGATTGATAAAGAGGCTTTGGCGCTTGTTTCTGCTGTTAAAAAGTTTAATGACTTTCTGTTTGGAAGGCGTTTCATTTTGGTAACGGACCACAAGCCCTTGCTAGGGATCTTTGCCCAGGACCGGCAACTCCCTGATGTTATGTCCGCTCGCATGTTGCGGTGGGCATTGTTCCTCTCAGCATATGAGTTCGACTTGGAACACCGGCCGGGTAAGGCTATTGGACACGCTGATGCGCTCAGCCGCTGCCCTCTGCCCGGCCAGGACTTGGACCCTGCTCCTGCTTGCTCAGTTCTGGCTATTGAGGAACTGCCGGAGGCACCCGTGTCAGTGAAGGACATTGCTGCTGCGACAGCAAGAGACTCTGTGCTCAGTCGTGTTCTAAACTGGGTGTGGAGGGGGTGGCCGGCAGGGACTTTAGAGCCGGAATTCAAACCGTATAAAATGCGGGAAAACGAGATGTCCGTATCCAAGGGCTGTCTACTGTGGGGAAACCGGGTGGTTGTGCCTCATCGCTGGCGCGAAAAAGTGCTGAAATCACTTCATGAGGGCCATCCCGGTATGGTACATATGAAAGCTCTGGCCCGGGGATATGTGTGGTGGCCCGGGTTGGACGCTGATATTGAGGAGTGGGTTCGGGGGTGCACGCCATGCCAGCAGGCGAGGGCCGACCCACCAACCGCCTATCCGCAAAAGTGGGAATCGGCGGGAAAGCCTTGGTCAAGGCTACACATCGACCTGGCGGGCCCGGTACAAGGGCAAATGTTCTTAATTGTTGTGGACTCATTTTCAAAATGGTTGGAAGTGGCGCCAATGTCTACCACCACTTCCACTGCTGTAATTAATGTGTTGCGCCGTCTTTTTGCCACACATGGGTTGCCTGATGTTTTAGTGAGCGATAACGGCGCTCAATTTGTTTCTTCTGAATTTGTACAGTTCCTAACCAACAATGGCATAAGGCAAATGACTTCGGCCCCGTTCCACCCTGCCTCTAACGGCCAGGCGGAAAGAATGGTCCGCACGACCAAGGATGCGCTGGCAAAGCTGACATCCGGGGACTGGGGAGTAAAACTAGCGTCATTCCTCCTACGGCAACACGTAACGCCGTGCTCTGCCACAGGCCGCAGCCCGGCCGAGCTATTGATGGGGCGACGCCTAGCGTCCTTGCTGGATAGGCTGCATCCAGATCTCAACGACTTGAGGCCCCAGCAGCAGAGTGTTCCCTCAAAGGTCCGCACTTACGAATGTGGGGACACGGTCTTTGCGAAGAACTATGCCGGGGGACATTCATGGCTCCCAGCCATAGTTACGGAGGTAGTGGGTTCCCGGATGTACGCTGTCCAGCTTGTGGACGGGCGCAAGTGGAGGCGACACACTGACCAGTTAAGGCAGCGGTGGGCAACTGGCCGCCCCACCTCACTGCCTATGGAGTTCCAGGAACCGGAGGACACTCCTCAACCTCTCCCGGAGGTGAGTACCGATGTGCCCGAGGGCCCCGGTACTGTCGGCGAGTCAGGGCAGACCCCTACTCAAAGACCCAGTACAAGTATTGGAAGTGCTCCTGGCTCTGTAGTCCCCGAGCCTGATGCTGTTCCCCAAGCGGGGAGGCCTGCTGAGCCTTTACAGCCACGCAGGTCTCAGAGAGTGCGCAGAGTGCCCACCTACTTGAGCGATTACGATTGTTCATGAGTGTTTTCGCTTAGGGGGGAGGGATTTGTTATGTATTGAATTGTATATATAACTGCTATGTGAACTGTGCCATAGAGTCTTGAATGTAAATACTGATGTGTGAATCGCCTGATTGAGATGCCATGTTGAGCTTCATCCTGGGCTAGGATCCTAATGTAACCAATAGGAGCCCTAGCCCAGAAAGTGCCTACCAATCACCGTGCAGAGCGGGATCGCTTGTGATTGGTCGTTATTGCTTCAACCTCATAGGTTGTTATCTGTACAGGGGGTGTGGCTACATTAGCCGGGAGTGTTTAAATATAGACAAGCCAGTGTATGTCTGAGCTGATCTGTGATGGGTTCTGGCTGGCGATTGTTGTACCGTAACGGAGAAGTAACTGAGCTGAAGAATAAACCGCAATTCTTGCTGAATCACTCTCCGACTCTTTGTTAAGCGCACGACTTAACAGGCCACCATTCACAGTTTCACCAGTAGACCTTTCTGATCATACCATTCCATCTGAAATGCTGTGGGCCAGGTTGGTTGGTATACCAACTCTACACTCTAAGCAATTGGGAGAAGTCAAAACCAAGCTTTTTACTTGTGCTCAACTGACGTGCCCACCCACTGCCAGCACCCAGCCACCTACTCTGTGGTGTAACATTTGAATGGAGCCAAATCCAACAGGGTGGCTCTTCCTCCCAACAGAAGAGTCCTGTGAATTGAATGAGAGTGCCTTTGGCTTGAGGAAAGCTTCAAACTTTTCTCGGTAGACCGCAATGTTTTCAGGCTCCATTTGTGCGTCTGGTCGTCCAGATAATTGTATTTAAATCTGCACATTCGATCGATCTTTCTACCACATTTTTTATCCTCCCTGTCTTCCAAAGAGGATAGTACATCGTTCTTCTTTGATTCATTTTTTTATCCTCATGAGTCACAGGAACCCTGTGAGCTAGGTCAGACTGATGCGTAGCTGTCTGAAACCAGAGAGATAACGGGCAAGGTCTCCATAACATAAAGACAGGCGGTGTAGGGTAGAAACCCCAACATGCAGAGATAGTATCAGGAACTGGTTCTTGTCTATGTCTGCAATTCTATAATATTCTGGCTGTAGAGATTACGAATTTGCTGAGATACCATTGCTCTACAACATGGGAAGATCTCCTGATGCACAAACAAAGGAGGGTTAGAGCCAGTTTCTCTCTCTCTCTCTCTCTCTCTCTCTCTCTCTCTCTCTCTCTCTCTCTCTTTTAAAAAAACTGTCCTTTGGTTGAACAGCAGATGCTTTAAATGAAGGAGGTCCCGGGTTCAATCCCTGGTACCTGCAATTAAATGACCTCAGTAGCAGATGCTGGTAAAGTCTCTTGTGCTTGAGACCCTGGAAAGCTGTTGCTACTCAGAGCAGACAATGCCAAGTTAGATGGACTTTTAATTTGTTATTTATTTACTTCATTTATACCTCATCTTTCTCCCCAGTGGGGACTCAAAGCAGCTTACATCATTCTCCTCTCCTCCGTGTTAGCCTCACAACCACCCTGTGAGGTAGGTTAGGGTGAGAGTGTGTGACTGGCCCAAGGTCACCCTGCAAGCTTCCACGGCAGTATCTGGGTCTCCCAGGTCCTAGTCTGACACTCTGAGCACTACGTGAAGGAAAAAGAGGGCCATACCAAGGCAAAACGGAGATGAAGAATCAAATTGGTGCAGGTGGAATAGAATCCTATATATATAATTCCCTTACGTATTGGCCATTTCCAGCTCTCCCATTAGCTGTGCAGTATGCTCCATCAGCCATTGGCCCATCACCCACCACTCAAGAGTACTCGCATGCCATTGGCTGGGTGCTGGGTCCGCTCCTCTCCCCTGCCCACTGCCAGCCTGGACACTCTTCTCTCACAAAATAAACTGCCAAATGGCTGTCTCTCCTGACAAAGACACTTCTCCTGCTTGGCTCCTGTGGGACTAACTTTTCCCTCAGTGGCTGTTGTTAGGCAACCATGCTTGGTTCTGTCAGTAAAAAGGCAAAGGCAGGAGGCACTTTCCAGGCCTTTGTGGGGAACTCATTGGGACCAGTCCTGACCAGTGTTCCCTCTAAGCTGAGTTAGTGTGAGCTAGCTCACAGTTTTTTAGCCTCCAGCGCACACATTTTTTGTCTCAGCTCAGGAAGGATGACTCCAGAGCAAGCTAATTTATGCAGTAGCCAAATCGCTTGCTCACAACTTTAATGCCAGTAGCTCACAAAGTAGAATTCTTGCTCACAAGATTCCACAGCTTAGAGGGAACTTTGGTCCTGACTAGGGTTTCCAGCTCCAGGTTGAGAAATTCCTGGATATTCTGTTGTGGAGTCTACGGATGCCAGAGTTTGGGGAGGGGAGAGGCCTCAGCTGAACAGAATGTCATAGAGCCCACCCTCCAAAGCAGTTATTTTCTCCAGGGGGGAAGAGATCTGTTGTCTGGAGTTCAGTTGTGATACCCAGTGATCTTCAGGCTCCACCTGAAGATTAGCTACCCTAGGGGTAGCAGTTAGCTCTTCAGAGCAGGGTCTGCTAGACCCAGGTTCTTGCTGTGGAAGTTGAGTAGGTGATTTCGGATAAGTCACAGACTTTCAGCCTAACCTACCTCACAGGGTTGTTATGCAGTTCAAAAGGAGGAGAGAAGAATGATGTAAGCTGCTTTGGTCTCCACTGCAAAGAAAGACTGTACTTTTCCTCCTGGGGAACCATTGCTGCCAATCTCTAGGTGAGGGCTGGAGATCACTCAGAATTAAAACTGCTCTCCAGATGGCAGAGATCAGCTCCCCTGGAAAAAACAGCTGCTTTGCAGGGTGGACTCTGCGTCATTATACCCTGCTGAGGTCGCTTCTCTCCTGCTTGGGTCCCCACGGCGGAGAAAGACTGTAGTTTTCCTAGGTAGAGGCTACAGGGCGAGAGAAAGAGATGGAAACCTGAATTTAGAGGGGCAGATAATGGTATGTTGATGGTTGGCTGGGAAGGAAATAGGGTTGCCACCTCCAGGTTGGGAAACTCCTGGAGATTTGAGGGATGGAGCCTGGAGAGAGTGGGGTTTGAGGAGGGGTGGGACCTCAGACAAGTACAATGCCATAGACTCCACCCTCCAAACCAGCCATTTCCACCTGGGGAACCATTGTTGCCAATCTCCAGGGGAGGGCTGGAGATCATTCAGAATTACAACTGCTCTTCAAATAGCAGAGATCAGTTTCCCCTGGAGAAAATGGTAAGCTCTGTGTCATTATACCCTACTGAGGTCATCACAGCAAATTGACGCTGAGTGCCCAAGGCCAGGGCACCTGCCCAGAGCCTTTCTAGAGCTTGTTGTATTTATTTCCACAACGCGCCTTATTCCTAGTCTTTAATAATTATGCAACCCCTACGTGTTTCACATGCAGTTTAATCAGGGGAAATCTCACCTTGTTCTAGTGCATGCATGGGAATGGAACTGAAAAGAATCTTAAAGATGCCTCCTGACGAAGCTGCATGCAAAACGTGTAGGGGCTGCATAGTTATTAAAGATTGTGTTTCCCTCTGCACCAGTTTGTTTCTTCATCTTCACTCTGAGCACTACACCAGGTATAATGCTACTTCACATGTTCATAGGCGATAGATTATGAAAGCCTTTCTTTCCGACTTGATTGTGCTTGTTGCTGGGCGAAGACCCTTGGGACTGGTGACCTTCCTCCATCATAGGTTGTAACTATAGGGGTCAGGCTAGAAAGTGTTTCTATTTGTACCATACTTTTAAGTTACTGCAAAGATAATGAATACTTCTGGAATTCTTCCTTGGTATTTGCCAGCAGAAAATATGTCTGGAAGAATCACAGCATCTCTCCTTATATATAATTGAATAGTGGGTGCCAAAGTTCTAATTCTAAAATGCACTCCCTTAGTGTATGGCTGATGGCACTGCTCCTCAGCATATATCGCCACCAATCAGAAGGCAAAGCCTGGGTCCCGCCCACACCACAACTGCTGCGACAACCTGGTCTTTTGCATATGGAAGCTGATTGGACTTCAGTCCATTCCACACCTCAAACTCCCCCCCCCCGCAAGGCAGTTGGAATTTTCAGTTGCATAACATACCTCATAGGGGAGAGGAGAATGGGTAACAATGGTTACCACTCTCCAGGTGAGGGCTACAGATAACTCACACATACAAATGCTCTTCAGGTAGCACAGATCAGTCCCTCTGGAGAAAACAGTGGACTCTGTCATTAAACCCTGCTGAGATCGCCACAGGAAACTGACACTGTTTGCCCAAAGCCAGAGCACTCTCCCAGAGCCTCTTTCTAGATCTCGTTGTATTTATTTCCGCAACGGGCATTATTTCTAGTTATTAATAAAGTAACTTCATTAGTCTAGCATAGGACAACTGCGTTTGTGCGGCTAATTACCATTCTTTGCCCCATAGGTAACACTAACCAATAAACCAATTAAATCTTGCTGCCCTAACATTTAGATGGAAATTTTGCAAAGTTTAGATTACGGTAATAATTCATGCAATTGCAGGTTTATTCATATTTTCAACCTGATTCTTATTTCATGAACAGTCTTTAATAGTGTCATGGTTAACAGCTCGCTACCATTTTACACTAGTGCTTTACCTTCTGCCATACAGCACATAAGCTGAAATAAGCTCAAAAAGCAGTCAACAACCTTTAATTCAATAGAAAATACAAGTTAAAACATAAAACTATCAAATCCTTTAAGATCATGGCAGTGTTTCAGCTTGGGAGGTCATTAAACCAAATAACAAGTAGTCAGCATACTTCAGAGTCTTAAACATCATATTTTATTATGCTTACCTTGTTTTGAATCAGCTCTCATGGAAACAGTCCTGAAGAAATACCATTTTTGCAAGTTTCAACAAGCCCTGAACTTTGAACTGATGCAACATGAGTCCTCTGATTTATGGACAGCCCAATCCTTATTTTTTTTTTCTGGTGTATACTAGTACTGAAGAGACAGGGGTGACAAGTAGGGCTGCCAACCTCCAGGCGGCCCCTGGAGATCACCTGCTATTACAATTGATCTCCAGTTGACCAAGATCAGTTCTCCTGGAGAAAATGGCTGCTTTGGAGGGTGGACTCTATGGCACTGTATCCTGCTGAGGTCCCTCCCCTCCCCAAACACCACCTTCCCCAGGCTCCACCCCCAAAATCTCCAGGTAGTTCCCAACCCAGAGCTGGCAACCTTGGGTGACAGCTGTTCACCAGCCCCTTAGACTGATTTTATCTGTACGAGAGCATGAAAAGGCATTACTATAACTGTAGCTGTGGGAGCTGAAGTAATTCTTTCCTGTATTCATCTTGGAAAAGGGCAGTGAAAGGGAATGTGCCGTTTCAGACTACCTCATGTTACATTACCCAGTTTGGTTTTTTTAATCTAAGCATGGATATTCTAAATATTCTAAGATTAAATATTTTAATCTAAGCATGGATATTCTTTGCATCAACAAAGGAAAGCAGTAATTTCTGCATCACTGGATTATATTGGCTTGCATCTAAAAAGATTTGCTTGTGAAACAGAGCTGGCAAAGTGGGATTTTCCAGTTTCCTTTTTCCATTGCAGCCTCCTAAATCTCCCGAATCCCCCCCCCTGCCAGAAGTGGGGGCTAAGGAACAGCAAAGGGAAGAAAGTGGGTGTCTGCAGTAGAAGGGGGGATTGGCAAGAAATCCCTTTCTGAAAATGGAGCTAAGCAAGATTCAACTCAATGACTAAAGGTAACATCTCAAATCATCTCAGCATTAACATCAGGTCCTACAATGCTAAGACCACGGCCATACAGCCCGGAAAATCTACAACTAACATTGGCCCCGGTCACACGAGAGGATTAGGGTCGGGAGAGGGACGGAACGGGGGCGGAGCAAACGGGCGCGATCCCACCGCAACATCTGGGAAGCGTACCATGTCCATCCCCGACCCGGCCCTTTCAGCGATAATCCACACCAAAAAAGAACCACCTACCGAGGTGGTTCTTGTCGAACGGCCGCAGCAACGCCGGCCGTGGGATCGCCGGCGTGTTCTTTCGCTGGCGCATCCCCGGCTCCTTGCCGAACTGCACATGCTCCGACATGCACAGTTCAGCAGACTCCCGTGCCTTTCTCCCCGTCTCCCCGGCATCTGATCATGCCGGGGAGCAAATGCACAGCGGCTCACGGGATCTGTATGATCCCGCCGCCGCATGCCTATTTTGGTGCGGCTTTTAAAAGCCGCACTTTGGCCGTCCCTTTCTTCCCTCGTGTGGCAGGGGTCATTGTAACTAATAATGAAAGAAATACGTAAGTCTAATAAACAATCAAACTGCTTGACAAAAATGGCTCTCTGCTTGTAAGCAGAACTTGAGCTATGGTGGGTGTTCAAGCATTCTTAACGCAAAATCAGACTTTGTGGCTACACTGGTCTCCTCACGTCCTACTGGGTCTTGCATACATCAACTGAAGTAAAATTCGGTTGCAAACAGCTCCTCCAGTCATGGCTTTTCTCAGTTTCTTATTTTCACAACTAGATCAAAATTACATCTGAGGACACTGGAAAGAAACTGACCCATTAAATATCTTCTCTGAGGAGTAAAGTGGCTTCTGTAAAGAATTACAAGGACTTTTGCAAGCTGTAATTCCTCCGGGACAAAAGAGAGAGGTTTTTGTTTTTTTTACAGTCTTTCATTTTGACTTGAAAGCGCCAGGAAAAATAAAGCAGTTGCCCCTACAGCGAGTAGCAGATCTTGTGAGCTAATCTTTCATAATGCCATCTTCTGACTACCCTGGACGTAAACAAGAAAAATATGGAGACAACTAACCCCCTCACAAAGAGCAGTGGTCAGCTTTTATTTATGAATCACAGGACTTCAAAGGGACGAATGTCTTTTGACCAAACCCCTTTATTAAAACAAAAGTTTGACTTGGAGAAGTAGATCTCTAGGGCTGCCAGATAGCTTTTAAAAAGTACTGGACAAGCCAAGCCCACGTGCAAAGTAGCAGAGTCTGCTTCTTTGCACCTGGGCTCTGTACCGCCTTCTCCCAGAGCAAGCAGCATGCTGTTTGAGCTTGAGGGGCACCCACCCTCCCCCCCAGTACAAAGCAGCACCTCCTCCATGCCCAAATAGTGTGCTTTGTGCTGTTTGGGGTTGGTAAGGTTTCCAGGTGACCAGGACACACCAGTCTTTTCACGTACTGTTCAGGTTCAGAAAATGCTGGACATTTAAATGTGAAAATACCAGACACCTGGCAACCTTGGAAGAGAAGAGTAGGTTTTTTATACCCTGCTTTTCTCTACCTTAAGGAGTCTCAAAGCAGCTTACAATCCCCTTCCCTTCCTCTCCCCACAACAGGCACCTTGTGAGGTAGGTGGGGCTGAGAGAGTTCAGAGAGCACTGTGACTGGCCCAAGGTCACCCAGCAGGAGCCAGTTTGGTATAGTGGTTAAGTGCGCAGACTCTAATCTGGGAGAATCAGGTTTGATTCCCCACTCCTCCTCTTGCAGCTGCTGGATGACCTTGGGCAAGCCATAGATCTGTCAGAGCTGTTCTTAAAAGCGCAGTTCTTGAAAGAGCTCTCTCAGCCCTACGTACCTCACAGGGTGTCTGTTATGGGGAGGGGAAGGGAAAGGAGTTTGTAAGCTACTCTGAGACTCCGAGTGAAGGGTGGGGTATAAATCCAACCCCCCCCTCTTTCATATGAAGGAGAAGTGGGGAACCAAACTCAGTTCTCCATATTAGAATCCACCACTCTTAACCACTACCAGACTGCTTCTCATACTGGCTCTTACAGATAACTGATACCACCCAAATACTTCTAGTGTCTTATGTATATACATTTTCCTCACCCCCATGTCTCTGCATTGGCTGCAGGTTTGGATCAGATACAAAGAGGCTCAATTTTTAGTTGCTCTGGGCCAAAGCCAAGAATAGAATTGTAACAGAAATATTTCATAATGTTCTTCTAGACGGTGCTGTAAGGTAAAGGTTTCCCTTGCTCGAAAGCCAGTCGAATCTTCTAGGGGGTGGTGCTCATCTCCATTTCAAAGCCGAAGAGCCAGCGCTGTCCAAAGATGTTTCCGTGGTCATGTGGCCGACATGACTAAATGCCAAGCCGCACAGAACGCTGTTACCTTCCCACCAAAGCGGTACCTATTTATCTACTTGCAATTTCTTGCTTTTGAACTGCTAGGTTGGCAGGAGCTGGGGCCAGAGACAGGAGCTCATTCCGTCATGTGGCACTAGAGTCTCAAACTGCCGAACTACGGACCTTCTGGTCTGTAGCTCAGCATCTTAACCTCTGAACCACTGTGGCCCCAGACAGTGCTGTACATTAATGCAAAATATACTCTACAGAATACAGGTTAAAGTGGTTGATTTTCTGATCTCCCATGATCCAGGTAGCACTGACCGGTGAATTCCCATCAATTTGATTTGACAAGAACTCATGTAAAAAGAGTTGTTTTCAAGAAAACTGGCAAACAGCTTCGTTTTTCTGAGCCCTTTCTGAAATTCAAAAGCTATTGTACTGCTGAATATAACTCCTGAGAGTTCAGTTACCAAATCTGAGCTTGGGAAATTCCTGGAGATTCTGAGGGTGGAGCCTGGGTGGTGGACAAGAGAGTTAGGGGTGGAAGAGCCCTGTATGTGGTATCAAGACTGACTGCAGCATAAGGAGGTACAGCTTTTATGCCTCCCTCCATGCCATTTTCTGGATTAAAAAAAATGCCCTGTTGTGAAAATGCACATGCACAGGAATTGATACTTGTGCATTTTCAAGGGCAAATAATTCTCCCCCAGGGCCATTTTTAATAAGAAAATGGTGGGCGTGGAAGGGTTAGAAAGCCCCTAACCTCATGTGCTGGTCCTGATCCGAACAGGACAACACAACACAGATTAAGTAGGCGAGTTAAAAACAAGTGCTGGGAGCTCTATATATGGAACTCCCAACACATTGAGTAGTTAGGTCATAGAGATGTGGGCCTAGATTGCTGCAATTTCTGTAAGTTAAGAAGAAACCACTGATTTCTTTGACGCCCCACCTGGGAGCCCCCCTTAGCACATAAGGCTGGATTTGGCCCTTTATTTTCCTTTGTAAAGATTACCCTGGGAGATCTTGATTGCAGAGTATTGTCCAGTTTGGCCCACTGCCGCCCACTGCCTGCAGAGGTGAAGAAAGAACACAACATCCAGAAACACTGTGACATTTCATCCACTTTTCCCATATATCAGTGGATGAAAGGTCAGCCTAATCTAGGGTTGCCAACTCTGGCTTGGGGGTGGGGCTTGGGGAGGGCGCTGTCTGGGAAGGGAGCCCAGCAGGGATGTGATGCCACACAGTCCATCCTCCAAAGCTGCCATTTTCTCTAGAGGAGCTGATTGCTGTAGTCCGGGGACTGGTTGTGATTCCAGTCGAACTCCAGCCCCCTTGGGAGCCCCACCCCTCGTCCCAACTGGGTATAAATACAGGTTCACTACTTGCCACCCGGCCGATTCTGACATTGTTAAGCCCAGGGCTTTTTTTGTAGAAAAAGCCCAGCAGGAACTCATTAGCATAATAGATCACACCCAAAGCAGAAACTCATTAGCATATTAGGCCACACCCATGACAATATATCTCATTAGCATATTAGGCCCACACCCCATGTTACCAGAAGTGTGGTCATCCAGCCACACCCACCTTTTGCTTCTTATTCTGTTTACCTTGTTTGTTGTCAAAACCCAGGGCTTTTTTGTAGCAGGAACCCCTTTGCATGTTAGGCCACACACCCAAATGTAGCCAATCCTAATGAGTTCCTGCTGTTGGGTGTGGCCTATTATGCTAATGAGTTCCTGCTGGGTGTGGCCAACTCGGGAGCCAGCCGGAACTCCGTTCCTGTGCGTTCCTGCCCAAAAATAGCCCTGGTTAAGCCCATTCTTCCCCCTCCCAAAATACTTTTCCTTCCATTCTTTCCCTCTCACTTGTCTTGTTTAGTTGTTGAGGAGCCAGAGAGCGAGGCCTAAATTGCATCTTGAATTTAATTGTGGCCAGCCATTTTGGGAAGTCGTGGAAGTAGTGACAGACTTCACGTTCCTGGGATCCCAGATCACCGCAGACTGTGACAGCAGCCATGAAATTAAGAGACGCCTGCTCCTTGGGAGGAAAGCGATGACGAACCTAAACAGCATGATAAAAAGTAGAGACATCACCCTGCCAACAAAAGTCTGCATGGTCAAAGCAATGGTATTCCCAGTAGTCATGTATGGCTGCGAGAATTGGACTATAAGGAAGGCCGAGCGCCGAAGAATAGATTCTTTTGAACTATGGTGCTGGAGAAGACTCTTGAGAGTCCCTTGGACTGCAAGAAGATCAAATCAGTCAAGCCTAAAAGAAATCAACCCTGACTGTTCCCTGGAAGGCCAGATAATGAAACTGAAGCTCAAATACTTTGGCCACCAAATGAGAAGGGAGCACTCACTGGAGAAGACCCTGATGCTGGAAAAGACTGAAGGTCAAAGAAACCGGGGACGGCAAAAGATGAAATGGTTAGACAGTGTCATAGATGCAACGAACAATGAAGTTGAGCAAACTTCAGAGGATGGCGGAAGACTGGAAGACCTGGCGTGACCTGGTCCATGGGGTCATGAAGAGTCGGACTCGACTGTGCGACTGAACAACACGCCATTTTGGGGGGCACCTTTTGTCTAGAAAGCAGGATAAAAATCCCAGCAAACAAATAAACAAGGAGAGCTTCACCATCTATAGTAAAACATCTGACTTCTGTGGCGGGAACAGGAACTTGTAGTGCAAATCAAACATACCATTAGCTTGTCAGGCTCAGCCAAGGGAAATAACAAGCAGCTGGCTGTTGCTGCAGACTGAAATGGAAAACTGTTGCCCCCTTAACAGAAGATTTCCTCAGAGAAAATTATGCAGGAGGGCTAGCAACAGACCTGGGTATTCATGAGCCTGGTGTCATGGGGAGGTCAGTGGAAGGCCCTCTCTTAAAACCATCAGCTGCTTTCCCCCAAAATTCTGCCTGTCTTCTGAAGTGGGCAAAGCCAAGGTCTTTGCATGATCTAGAGAAGTCAAATCCAGCAACGAATAGGTGGCTGCCACTAGGCCTCTACTGTGAGGGATGTAGGTAGTGTGGCCCTCTATGGATAACAGAGGACAGCAGCCCTCAGAAGAGAAGAACACATCTGGATATGCTAATTTACACTCATCGTTCCTGTAATTTAAAAAGAAAATACAACTCGTCACAGGCCAGCTGTCTGGGGCTGCAGCAGGCAGAGCTCAGCTCCTTGAGTGACAGGGTGTCACTCAAATGTTGACAGAAAAAACTTCAGCAAAACAAAACAAAATACCTCAGCCAATTTTACTGGACATTTCAGAGGACAGGTGCCAAGAAAGAGGACATCTGGCTATTCTAGGTGCAAGGGAAGGAGCAAAAGAAGACACCATGTTTAGTATCCAACTGGCTGGTCACATTTGGGGAAGGCCAGGTTCAAGGATTAAAAAAGAATATTCGTGGAAGGTGGGTGAAGATTTATAAAGCCATAAATAAAGTTGGTGTATCAAGTGGGAGGTTTCCAGTATGGTAGAAAAGACATCGCACCTGTGTAAATTCTGTAAGTTTTGACAGGGCTCTTCCAGTTAGATCCAACTTGTTTATGTTCCCCTAAAGGACTTTACATGTCCTTTGGATGAGTGCCTCTGTGTGGCAGAGGGAAAAAATTGTTTGGGGGCTTCATCCTTACTGGTGCTGCTTCCAGAAGCAGGGAGCCAGGTTTCCCCGGAGGATTTAATTCATTTCCTTGGATCGATTTCATAACTGTGTTGGGATCGTGTGGTGAAATGCTTTTCACCCCAGGATTTATATCAAGGCTATATTAATTGGGTATACATTCTTCACATGACCAGATGGGAAAAGGCATCTTTTTGCAGTTTGAAACAGGTACACAAAGGAAATGCAGATGGAGGATGAGTCACCTTCCAGTACCAGAGCAATCCAGCTCCATAGAAATCCAAATGGACTGAGCAAAATGAACAAAAGGACGTCGGGGGCTTCTTTTACAACCCGAGTCACACCTAGAGCCATAACGCTTGGAAGACCAAAGTGACAGAATGAAAACTCTTCCTCTGGAAGAGGAGGGGAACACTAACATAATCCCCAGGTAGGGGGGAGAAGTTATTTAAATCACTGGCACAATGGTCAGAGAGAGAGAGAGAGAGAGAGAGAGAGATATTTTACCTTCATACTACCAGCTAACTTCTTTCTCTGTGTTAAGTACCGTCAAGTCACTTCCGACTTCAGGCAACCTTACGAATCAATGTCCTCCAGAATGACCTATCATTAACAGCCATTCTCAGGCCTTGCAAACTGAAAGTCATGGCTTCCTTGATTGAATCAATCCATCTCATGTTGATCTCAGTCTTCTTGGTGGCCATTATCAAGTGCAGCTAACAATGGGCAGGCAGCCCCAGTCAAAGAATCTAAATTAATGGATGGTTTCCAAATACTGTAACTTCAAGATTTAAAGAGCCTATCCTTAATTTAACCATCAGTGTAAGGATGTCTGTAGAACAGGTTTACAGGAAGCATTTATATCAACTTTTCTTTTAATCCTTGCTCAGTACGTGTGAATAGAATATGTGTGAAAAGTACACAGACGGAGAGTGATTTCAGCAAAGCGTACTTTATTCGATCAGGTACAAGAGGACTTGGGCCGGCTCGCAGGCCGGCTTATATTCCCCAAGAAACCGCCACCCAAAACACACCCCTACTACCTAATAGGTTACTTACAGTGGCCGAGAGTCCCATAGGCTCTCGGCCGGGAACCTAGCCCCCTGATTGGAGTGGGCTAGGATCCGCATAGTCCATTGTCTCTTGGAGCAAAGCTCAACGTTTGGGTCTGACCACGTGGAGCCCAAGTTGGCCCCGCGTGTCAGGTTGCCTTTGCAGGGATACTGGGCTTAGAGCTGGAGCTGAATTGGTCCCACACAGTATTCCCTCTATTCCCCCCCCCCAACTGAGTGGAGCAGTTCACATCCTGAACAGAATATAACTGCTGAAATCTTAAAATGGGCAGTGGGCAGTACAAGACCCTGCACAGCGCCGGATTGCTGCTGAGCGGGACATCCTGAGTTAATGAGCAGCCACTCACATGCACAGCTTAGAGGGAACACTGGTCCCACAGATACATTTATTGCTCTTTCAGGTTCCCAAATCCAACCATTGTCATGGCCGGAGAGCCAGCTTCACACATTGTGCTTTTCCTTCATGGAAAATACTGTTATGTAGGGAATACCTGTGTGACCTACCTGTGGCTGATCTGAGGGCAAACATAAATAAAAGTCTTCGGAGTGCTTTGGGGAAAAAAAAGTAAATATGCTGTTATTGTAAAATCTATAATCACGAGGACTAGACACTTTCCACAGAACCTTAGTACTAAGGACTAACTTGAAACCGAGGATTAAAATAACCCTTATTTCAGTTAAAAGAGATGTTGTTTTCAAAAACTGAGAAACTTAATCTTTAAGAAGTACAGGGTGTACATGTTTTCACAGGAACACAAGGCAAGTGGCGCACTTAAGAACACAGCCCTGTCAATCACACACACACATCCTTTTCCCAAGTGAGTACTGTTTGATATTCATGCAACATTGCTGCTTGTCAGGACGGGTGAACCTGTTGAGTGGGTGCCAAAAAGGCGATTCTGCTTTGATTCTTCAAAACTCTTGTGTAGCATCCTCTTTATGTACAAGTTCCATCACCTTGGGGCATTCCCTGCTTTGAAGGCTGCCGTTCTTCAAAAACACCCAGGAATCAGTTCCCACCTACTTAGCGATCATAACATACACTGCCTCATTTGCATTGCACTCCCTGTACCACAAGTCCCTTGTGCTGCTCTTTGCCAAGAGGGGGCAATATATCTAGTGGAGAGGGCCCCCTCACTGAAAAGAATGGGACCCTTCCAGAATAAACACACTGAGGCTTAGCCCATCCTGATCACATTTTCCTTGGTTTATTTATACTACTAGGCTTTCTTTCCCCTCATTCACTTCTACTTGTTCCCTTTCTTGCAGAGCCTGATAAGCCTTAAATAATATCATCCATATTCCTATTTCAAACTAGAATTTTGTTGTTGTTCAGTCGCACAGTCAAGTCCGACTCTTCGCGACCCCATGGACCACATCACGCCAGGCCCTCCTGTCTTCCGTCATGCTCCAGAGTCTGCTTAATTTCATATTTGTCGCATCAATAACACTGTCTAACCATCTCATCCTTTGCTGTCCCCTTCATCTTTGACCTTCAGTCTTTCCCAGCATTAGGGTCTTCTCCAGTGAGTGCTCCCTTCTCGTTTGGTGGCCAAAGTATTTGAGCTTCAGCTTCAGTATCTAATCTTCCAGGGAACAGTCAGGGTTGATTTCTTTTAGGCTTGACTGATTTGATCTCCTTGCAGTCCAAGGGACTCTCAAGAGTCTTCTCCAGCACCATAGTTCAAAAGAATCTATTCTTCGGAGCTTGGCCTTCCTTATAGTCCAACTCTCGCAGCCATACATGACTACTGGGAATACCATTGCTTTGACCATGCAGACTTTTGTTGGCAGGGTGGTGTCTCTACTTTTTATTATGCTGTCTAGGTTTGCCATCACTTTCCTCCCAAGGAGCAGGCGTCTTTTAATTTCATGGCTGCTGTCACCGTCTGCAACTGTGCAACTGTCCTGTGAGGTTTGCATTCCTTTTGCAAGAGAGGATGAGAATTCTGGACAGCAGGGCGAGCGGCCATTTTCAACATGGTTGGAAGCTGTTCAAGTTTGCTGATTTAGTCCCAGGGCTGCCAACCCCCAGTTGGGAAATTCCTGGAGATTTTAGGGGTAGTTCCTGGGGAGGGAGTACAGTGGGGTACAATGGCATAGAGTCCACCCTCCAAAGCAGCCATTTTCTCTGTGGGGACTCTGGCCTCTGTCATCTGGAGAGCGATTTTAATCATGGGAGCTCCCCAGGCTCTACCTGGAGGTCAGCAGCCTTATTTAGCCCGGGCACATCAGCCCCTGCAATGGTCCACAGTGCCCAGCCCCTTGCAGTCTACACATACAACCCTTGTGAACATTTTTAGAAAGGGAACATTTTATGCCAGGATTAGTCGTGTATTCTGATGGAACAGCTGAGGCACTTTTATGAGGCAATAGGATTGTCAATAGACCTGACCTGGATAGCCCAGGCTAGCCTGATCTTGTTAGATCTTGGAAGCTAAGCAGAGTTGGCCCTGGCTAGTATTTGGATGGGAGACCTCCAGGGAGTACCAGGGCCGTGACAGAGAGGCAGGCAATGGCAGACCACCTTTGAACATCTCTTGCTTTGAAAACCCCACAGAGTCGCATAAATCAACTGTGACTTGACAGCACTTCCCACCACAGGATTGTCAGTTGCATTGTTTACTCCATGTATTTTCCGGCTTTTACTGCATTGTCTTCTCTCTTTGTAATCCACTTTCGGCATTGTTATGGCACGTCAAGCCTTAGACAGTTTTTTTTTAAATTGCATTATGTGCTAATTCTATCATCCTAATCTGATTGCACTGTTTATTGGAGGTTTTATGCTATCTGTCTAAAGCGTTATCTGTATTTTGTAATCTGCCTTCAGTCTCAGAAATAAAGGTGAGCTATAAATAAAGTAAACAAGCATATAGAAACAATTTTCTGATACGGATCAATTTGCTTTCTCCGTTAGAACTAAACAAGCATTCTGAACATATGGATGTTCAGCCTATTGGATGACACTCCAGGCTCTGGATTTAGGCAATGTATTGCAACCTGCAGAGTCAAGGGGCAGTTTTCCACCCTGCTTTTCTTCCTCCCGCCCCAGACTACAGCAGCCTGCTTATCATGCTCTGTATGCACTTTTTTCTTTTGGTGAGTATTTTTGTGGGGGTGTGCTTGCGAGCCTAGAAGTCATGGTGACTTCTGGTGACCCCTAGTGAGGCTAGGATGTTTGAGAGAGGTGACTTTGATATTACTTGCCTCTGCATCCTGACCCTGGTATTCCTTGGAGGTCACCCTTCCAAGTACTCACCAGGGTCAGCCCTGCTTAGCTTCTGAGATCTGAGGAGACGGGGCTAGCCTGGGCAGTCCAGGTCAGGGCCTCTGTATGAAGTTTTTAAAGTTATATGAAGGGATTGGGGAAGCTCATATTCTGGAAGGAAGAGGGGGAAACCTGCCCCCCCCCAGCACACACACACACACACACAAACATACACGCAATTTGGGCTCATAACAGGGAATGTGTATATTATTATATTGTGCCCATAACAATTCATTTAGATTACTGTAATAAGCATCTGATTAGGGATGGGCACAAACCAAACCACAAAGCAAAATTCATGATGAACTCCTAAGGCAGTTTGTGGTGTTTGTGTTGGTTTGTGGCGAGAGCAGAAAGCAGGGATTTAAAGGGACTCTGAGCTGAATGGCTGGGAGCGCCCCTTCCCAGCTGTTTTGGGCTTTCTTCCCTATATCTGATCATAATCGAACCCAATACTATAAAAGTACATTTGAAAGATAAAAGTAATAAAAGACAGCAATAGCAATAAACAGAAGTGTTTAATGTATGTTGAAAATTAGCACCACATTTAAACAGATATACATTATTATTTTTTTAAAGATGATGTCAACAAATGTTCCTACATAATGAGAATAGTGCATTTTGGGCATGTGCCATGTGTCCCCCGTATTTTATGTGCTGTATGTATTTCTTTGTTTGATATTTAAGTCTTGATCTTTTTCTTTTCAGCTTATGAAAACACTCCAAGTGACATAGAAGGCCAGATTTGATGGAGAGCCCTACACAGATAGATGTTGATTGAATGGGAGGGTGGGGAAAGTATCCTGTATAAAATTAACAGTGTTGGCTTCGAAAAGGGGATCTGAACATCATTTGCATTTCAATGGGTATCTGGTTATAACTTTGTTCTGCAGTGTGCTGGAGAGAGCGAGACTAGTTTCTTTAAAAAAGAAAAAGAAAATACTAGGCAGTTTGATCCGCCTTACTTTGTACTACACATGGAAAGATCTTGGTCCCAAATCTTGAGGGACTTCCCTACTACAAGGTTCATTCATGAATTTATGAATGGGGTTTGTGCCAGCAGAATGCTTTGAGGATTGGGCAGCTGGTAATGTTTTCATTTAGAAAAGACCACATCACATGTTTCCTCTGAATGTTATACTTATCTAATAAATCGAGTTAATAAAAAAGGAAAGGAAGACTTTAAAGCCCTCCCCCCTGCCTTACAACATGAAAATAAACTTTGATGTGCTGTAATGGGGTGAGGGGGGAGGAAGCTTATTACCTACAGTTCTGCAGGAAGTCTACCTGATAAAATTCTTGAAAATACTTCACAATAAAGGGTTGCTTTATGATGTTGCTTTCCCTCTGCTAGGATAAGGTTTGAAATGTTTAATGTTTTAGCAATGTTTGGTCACCATGCTCCGGCAGGGCTGCAACAGACTGCAAATAAAGCAATCATTTGAATATTGAACTGAGTTGACAGGAAGCCTTTGTCATAAAATGCAAAGCTCCCTCCCGATGTGTGTTGAACACACACAAGCGCACAATTAAGGGAACAGCTCTCCCTCTCCATTTCGATTTTCTCAAAATTATTTTGCTAACAGATTCTTAGAACATCTGGGGGCAGCGTTAGTGAGTGCCATCAGCTAATGACAGTGGCCTTTGACCTTTGGAGAAATGGGTTCAAATGCTGATTGGTTAATGAGAGAAAATGAAAACGCAGGGTTTTTAACCCAGTCCTTTGGGAATGTCCTTTAAGGAAGTATTGGGGAGGGGGGGACCTAGAGAGAGAAGCCAGTTAACTTCAGTTTGTTCAATAGTTCTCTAATGGACAGTCCCAAGGGATTGGGTTAAAAAGCCTGCATTTTCATTTTCTCTCATATATAAATCTGTTGGAGAAAATGACTACACTCAGTCCCATGAGACAATGCAATTATCACGATTCTCTCTACATATTTTCCAGCATTTGTTAGTTGAAAATACGTAGGCAGACTGTTGTGTGAAAATTTTATAAAAATTTCTGTGAGGTTATTTATGTTATACCATATAATAGATAAGATCAATAACATAAGATAAAAATGATAATATAGTATGAGAAAATGGTAGAATATACCGAGTAGTTTGTTATACTGATTTTTTAAGTTAATGTGTGAGATATATCTTAAAAACGATATTCTTATGCCATTACACCATATATATCATGTTATATATTTGTTAAGCTGTTATACCATATACCTTTTTATATATACATTTATCAGAATATATATATATATATTCTGATAAAGAAATGTCCTCAATATCTGTAAAATTGCCCTTACATAATGCTTTCGGTAATTATATTTTGTATGCGTTTTCCCCTATTCTTTTTTTTCTTTCTGTATCCCTTAAAAATTAAATAAAAATTATTTTTCAAAAAAGAGAATACATAGGAAGAATTGTTTTACACTGAACTGGAGAGCAGTTGATCAGATTCACAATCACTGTTCCCTCTAAGGTGAGTTAGTGTGAGCTAGCTCACAGTTTTTTAGCCTCCAGCTCACTCATTTCTGTCTTAGCTCAGGAAGGATGACTCCAGAGCAAACTAATTTATGCAGTAGCCAAATCGCTTGCTCACAACTTTAATGCCAGTGGCTCACAAAGTAGACTTTTTGCTCACAAGACTCCACTGCTTAGAGGGAACATTGTTCACAATCTGATTGGATCTACATTCATTGAGAAATAAATCCCACAGGTTTCACGTGGAACTTCCTTCCCAGGAACTGAACATACTGCAACCGTGTCCTTTGCTAACAAGCTCTTTTAATCCTGCCTGGTGGTTGACACACCCCATTAAAGAATTTTGGAAATTTTGACTCTCACTGAGAGTTTATTTCTGGATTTCCAGTCTATGATTTATGGACCACCAGCCCAGTCATAATATAAAGGAGAGAGCTTTGCATACACAGGAAACATAATTAAATTCCAGACTTCACCATTATTGATAGCTTGCTGTTTGGGTGTTTGTGGAAGTGATTACAAGAGCTGTTTCCCCCCCCTCTCCTCCCCAAAACAGAGAAGGTGGGGTTGACTGAAGTTTGTTCAGATACACAGCTCTATTATCACCAAAAATATGGGCACGCCATTTCTGTCATCAGTTTTGTAATTTGTGTTTTATAGGGTCTTTATACTAGTCTTTAAAACAAAATAAACTCAAGTTCTAATGGATGGGGGAGGGAGGAGTTAAGTGAATAAAGATCTGGCCAGAGGGTTAATTTAGGAAGAAGGTCAAGGGGGCGGGAAGGGGTGGAATGTGATGACCACAGTGATCATTGGTCTGACATTCCCTCTAGTTGCCTGTTTCAAGTAGAGAGGGATGGTGCAAGTGCAAAAGGGTCCCTCCCTATATGCTGTGTACATGTTGTAGGGTGATGTTAAGGCTGCCAGACTCAAGGTGGTGGGTGGAGATCTTCTGGAATTACAACTGACCTCCAGGCAACATAAATGGTTTATTATTTATTTATTTAAAAGATTTATTCCAATCCTGGAGAAACTGGCTGCTTTCAAAGGTGGGCTGCATCGCATTATAACCCACCAAGGCCCCCCCCTCCCTAAACACCCCTCTCTCAGGCTCCACCGTCCAGTCTCCAGGTATTTCCAAACCTGGAGTTGGCAACCCTAAAAGATGTAAGTCCTAGAACTCTTAAAACTACAAGCAGTCCCAAAATTGTGAACCTTCCCCAAGGGTTTTTTATAAAGACAGGTCTGTAATATTTTGGCTCAACATACATTTCTTAAATCATGTACTGTAAATGCAACAGGCATGTTGGAAATCTGTCTGTCCCATGGGTTGCCAGCTCTGGCTTGTGAAATTCCTGGGCATTTTGGAGGTGCAGCCTGGAGAGAGTGGGGTTTGGGAAGACCTCAGAGGGGTACAATGCTGTAAAGTCCACTTTCCAAGGCAGCTATTTTCTCTAGAGGAACTGATCTCTGTCATCTTTTCCGGCTCATTAGGCCTCCATTAGCTGAAAGCTGCGGCCCTCATTAGGTCAATGTGTATCCCCAAATTGCCTGTTGTCTTCCCCACCGTTCAGTCTGTTAGAAGATCCAGGAAGGACAAAGAAGGTTGTAGCTGACCACCGAGGGAGCTGGTTCTGCTCATGGGTTGCTGCTGCCATGGAAACTAGAGGTACAGAATTTACCCCAGCTAACAAGGACTGTGAAACAAGATGGAGGCCGTAGTCTGGCCATGATCAGACTGAGAGGTGATACAAGATTGTTTCTAGTGGTTTTTCCAAATTCTTTCTATATTAAAAAATCTAAAGTACTGTGATTTGGGGCTGCAATGAAAAAAAATTGGTGAATTATATATATTGTAATAATCCAATAAATCTCTTATAGTTTGCATATGAGTACACCACCTTACACCACATTTGCATAAGAGTATAATACAAATGTCTGCACAACTTTGCATAAGGACAGAACAATTGCTTTGAAGAAAAAGCACACTTTTGCTTTTGCTAAGAAGGTGCATGCCGGCTGCAGGCTTTATTTATGGATGCTTGGGGTAAACATAAGAGTGTTTTGCTTTGAAAGGGAATTGCCAGATTAAATTGGGGTGCTTTTGCCACATTCAAAAAGGCTTTCAGTCGATTAATCTAATTTATTAATCAATTTACATGTTGCAGCCCGGAGGCAGTGGTGAAATCTTCTAGTTTCCAAGCTAAGCAGGTCAGCTGCTCATGCTTTCAATATATTCAATCATCGCATCGTTTTAAACTCTTACATCTTTTTTTTTTTAAAGAGGCTAATGATATTTCCCTCAAAAATTAGGACATATTCAGTCTGATCTTCAGTATGTTCATTCAGAAGTAAATCCTAGCCACAAAACGGAGCAATTTGAGGCAGGGCTACTCAGAAGTAAGTTCCCTGTTCTTCAGCTGGGTTTATTCCCAGCGAAATGTCTTTGGGACTGCAGCTTTAGAATGAGAAATCCCCTGATCAAAGGGTCATGCTGTGTTCCACAATAGCAACGCATACGCAGGAGCTTTGGAACACATACGGAGCTTCCTGGGGAAAAATTTTTCAATCTTGCATTCAGGGATGTATAGGTCAGTTGTTGTCTTAACATACAGCCAGCCAGGAGCCTTCCTCATTGCAAGGAAAATATGTGGATAAATAGAAGTTATTTCTCTGATGAAATGCCAGTGAAGAATGGTGTCTTTTACTAGACTACTCTCTTTTGGTATATGATGATGTCTCTAATCCAATTCCATAACATAACACATAATTGCATTTTATTTTTTCATTCCCCCCCTCTCCTTTTTTCAAGACCATTGATTTAGATGCTTGTGGAATATCTGTGGATATGGAGCTTCAAAGATGGGGAAATAACCCCCCCCCCCGTGCTGTTTCAGCACAGGAAAATGACTGGGGGTAGGCAGGAGTTCTTCCCCCACTGTAATGTTCCGAGCCCCATTTGGGCTGTCTTTTATTTTTTAAAAACCATTTCCCATAGCTGCTGTATGGCCCATCTGGTCTGGCCCTCTGTGGTTGCCAGCAGCCAGGCTTTGAATTTCTACTGAGCTACTGGTTTGGCTACCTGCCTGCGTATTAGGCAACCGCCCCTCAAAACCTGTCTTCACTGTGCCTGTGTAGTCGTTGCTAGGAGGGCCGGGGTGTCTTTGTATGTTGGGGGGAACTGCCAGCTCTACTTTGGGAGCATCTTCTTCTTTCTAGGTTTCATTATACAGTCTTTGTTGTATACTTGAATCCTGCCAGTGAGGACGCTGACCTCCCAGCTCTTGTTTTAAAGGACAATTTAAGAAAACTGGCTTTACAGAGTTTCTGAGAAAGCCTGCTACAGGCAACGGCATCTCTTATATTTGACTTATAAGTGTGGTCCTTCACCAGCTGTGTGGGAAACAAGCAACTCATTAAACTTGAGACAGAGAGAATAAACTGACCATGCGATAGCCGATCTCTCCAGTTAGGGTTGCCAGCTCCAGGCAGAAATACTTGGAGATTCTGGGGGTGGAGCCTGGGGAGGGTGGGGATTGGGGAGGGGAGGGACCTCAGCAGGGTGCAATGCCATAGAGTCTGTCCTCCAAAGCAGCCATTTTCTCCAGGTGATCATTTGTAATCTCAGGGGATCTCCAGACACCACGTGGAGGTTGGCAACCATACCAATCCTCCAGAGACCAAGCCCTCCAGTGTTGAGAGACCACTCACATGTGCCCTGCCTCAAGGACCCTGTGGGTCTAGTACATTACTGCTGTGTCTTTTAGTACATTTTTCAAAAGTGTGCTTTACCACGGTGAATCACCAAATCACTACACCAGGGGTGGGTTTGGCACATGCCACACAGCAGCATTACCAGACCAGTTTGCTGAGCCTGCAGAATGAGGTGACCTTGGAGCTTCCGGTTTATGGCGACACGCTGGCAGACGCACCTCCTGGACCCCCCGGGGGTGCGATCTACACACTAGCGGTTAGGAGGGGGGATGATTGTTCATTACCCCCCCCGATCCTTTGTGAAAGGCTCCTAGCCATGGGGCTTTTGAAGGGTGGCCTCTTCACCAGCACGATGCTGGGGAATTGAGGCACTCTTCCGCCCCGACGGTCCTGCCGCTATGCGTCCGAATGGAGCTAGAGCTGCTGACCGAGACAAGCGTCGGAGATCGAGCGTTTAAAACGCATTTTGAGCGAGGTCATATGATCAACAATGAACAGTGAGTTGAGTGAAAGTGAAACACTGGCAATTTAAAAAGAAAGTCCCCCCCCCCGAGAACGGCGAGAAAAGCGAGTGGGGGAGCATGAACTAAAAAGTGATTTAGAAAGGGGGGGACGGAATTAAAAGCGTTGAAATCTAAGAACCTTACCAAAGCGCGGATAGGCGTTGGGCAATTTTCAGAGACTTTAGCAAGTTTTGACAAAAGTAAACAATCGATAAAAATGGCGTGGAAAAAAGCGGAGAGAGACAAACAGCCAAAAGTGAAAGCACCGGGGAGCATGAGCCCACGACCGGAAGAGACCACTGAGTTTTCTAAACTTTTGGTGGACTCTTTGCGCCCTCTACTGGACCAGATGACTAACATCAATCAGCAGCTGACAACTCTAAATCAGAACTTTGCAACTCAGCAGCTCCAACTGTCTGAAACTACAAAA
>NW_015172575.1:625830-636786 GCF_001447785.1 Gekko japonicus
GATTAGAAAAGATAAAACAAAGTGAAGGCTGAAGGACTCTGAATGGTGCCTTAAAGCATGTGATATAAATGATGCTCTTGGGGTTTTCTTTAAACAGTTAAAATGGTTAAAAAGATATATAATTTATCTTAATCAACTATGTTCAATGTAATGTAATCTTTTTAGATTAACATTTATATAAACTGATGTAATGATCTCCTATATTTGTGGTTTTAGTTAGCAGTGGTTTTCTTTCCTTTCTCCATAGATGTAGGTGTTCCCTCCCTATTTTTTCGTTGTAGTTTGTAATCTATAGAAAATGCAATAAAAAACCCCTCCAGGGGGCAAAAATATATATATATGAGGTGAGCTCCCATGGCTAGGGTTGCCAGGTCCCTTCTGGCCACCAGCAGGAAGGGGGGGGGCGTAGCATAGCCAGCTCCAAGCTGAGAGACCTCTGGACATTTGGGGATGGAGCGTGGGGAGGACAGGGAGCTATTATGGTTCAATGACATAGAATCTATATCCAAAGCACCCATTTTATCCAGGGAAACTGACCTCTATCGTCTGGAGATGAGCTGTAATTCCGGAAGATTCCCAGGTCCCATGTGTTCCCTCTAAGCTGAGTTAGTGTGAGCTAGCTCGCAGTTTTTTAGCCTCCGGCTCATACATTTTTGTCTTAGCTCAGGAAGGATGGCTCCAGACCAAACTAATCTATGCAGAAACCAAACTGCTCGCTCACAACTTTAATGCCGGTAGCTCACAAAGTAGAATTTTTGCTCACAAGACTCCACAGCTTAGAGGGAACATATCTGGAGGCTGGCATCCCTACCTGCCAGCAACATAGGAGAAACTGACCAACATTTCTTATGCCAGTCATCACCACCCAGACCTGTGTGCCTGCCATCCAGCCAACCCTCCCGCCGGCTCTCAGGTGAGCCCCTCTGGACTGCTGGCAGCATATCTGCTGGGACTCGGCTGGCTCCCCCTGTGTCTGGCCAAGTACCACCGTCTTTGTCTCCCCTCCCTTTTCTTTACCAGCACACCAGCATCTTCACAGGTAAGTATTATGGGTGTGGGGTGTGGTTTGGCACTTGTGCCCCAAAGGTTGCTCATCCCTGCACATAGCCACTTGCTGCTTTTTATCGAAAGGATCCAGAAGGAGCTATGCCCAAGAGATAATAAGTGCAATGTTATGTTGCTGATCTGTGTTTTGCCCTGGACATTAGGCACAGATGCTGTTCCTGTAACACAATGGGTATATCCCTTTATTCCTTTGCTGAATCTTAGCCAGTGCCCTGCATGATTGCCTCTCCAAACAGGCATGCTGCAGCATTTTATCCTAGCACACAGGGCAGACCTGAACAAGTAACAGAGGAGATGGAATCCACGCATCACGTTGTGTTTGCAGCAAATAGGGCAGTCCTTGGTTTATAGCTTGGCTGTAATTATAATGTTCGGGTGCTATAAAGGGCTTCTGTCTCCAAGAGAGAGGCCTGCTCAGTGCAATTCGGCTGTGCAGTGCATTTCTGATCTTCGGTAAGTCACTTGGAGGGAAGTCATGGAGCTGATTGAATGGTATAAAATTCTGACATGATTCCACATAAGTAGGGTTGCCAACTCTGGCATGGGAAATTCCTGGAGATTTGGGCATGCAGAGGGTGGAGTTTGGGGTGGGACGTGATGCCATAGAGTCCATCCTCCAAAGCTGCTGCTTTCTCCAGGGGAATTGATTTTGGTAGTCTGAAGATCAGCTGTCATTCCAGGAGATCTCCAGGCCTCACCTGGAGGTTGGCAGTCCTGGTAGGAAGCATGGGGCTAGGGGACAGAGTAGAGTGGGGATGACCATGACAGGGAAAGGAGTAAGTGGCCTACCCTTTTGATTAGAGTTGCCAACTCCAGGTTGGGAAATACCTGGAGATTTTGGGGTCAGAGCCTGAGGAGATGCAGGGTTTGGGGAAGAGAGGGACTTCAGTGAGGTATAATGCCATAGAGTCCACCTTCCAAAGTGGCCATTTTATTCAGCTGGAGATCAGTTGTAATACCTGGAGATCTCCAGCTACCACCTGGAGGTTGGCAACCCTACCTCTGATGGAACAAAGTTTGCATCCAGTGGCACCTTTAAGACCAACAAGGTTTAATTCCATCTGTAAGCCTTCATATGTATGCAAACAATGAGCATTGAAGGGGGAAGTGTGCAAGTTTATCAGGCAGACCATTATAATTACCATTTTTACATGGCCAGATTGGAACCTGTCATTAGAACTCTCAAGCTAGGTTAGCATCGCAGTTTGGGGCAAATCCTAGAGCGTCACCCACAATGCAATGACATCACTTCCAGGTTGTGAAACTAACCTAGCTGGAATTTGAAGCCAAATTCCCCAGGCCCAAAATCCAAAAGGCAAACACGTAGGGTGCAGACTCAATGCAGCAGATTCTACCCCCCCACACACACTTTTGTACTGAGGTGTAGTTTTTCTTTTTTTGGTCTGTGTGGCACTGGTCCTCCTGAACCCAAACCCAGTGGTCTGATCCAACAGGGCTCTTATGTTCTTATGAAAGGGATGAAAAAAAGCCATTAAAGACTATAAATGCATAGGGATGCCAGCGTCCAGGTAGGAAAACCAGAGGTCATTTCAGGGGGGAACGCGGGGGAACGCAGTTCCCCCGGGTTAGGTACGGGGGGTGGGGCACATGACGAAGCCCTGCCCCCTGCTTCCGGCCGCCCTGCTTCCAACCCTCATTCAGCCAGGAGGTGGCAGGAGAAGAGGGAGGGTAAGTTGCTTCCTCCCTGCCTCTCCCCACCCCTGCCTGCCTGGGGCCAGGGAGGGCCTTTGCGGGGCTTCCTTGCACTCCTGCCGGCCTTGCAGGTCCACAGCCGGGCCCCTCATGGGGCTCGGCAGTGGAGCTGCAAAGCCAGCGGTGGCGGCCGGGACCATTGGGGGCGGGGTGTGTGGCCTTATGACACACTTCCGGTGATGTCAGGGGGTGTGGCATATGCTAATGAGTTATGCTAATGAGTTCCCCTAGCTCTTTTTCTACGAAATGACCCCTGAGGAAAACCAAAAATATAGAAGCTGTAATGATGTACAAAACGCTTATAATCTCAAAATAATGATACAAAAATAAACAAATTGAAAAATATTAATTCCCAACAGATATCAACAATGAGTGAAGATTATAATAATTGCTATTTTCATTTTAGATATTAGTACCTTTGTATTGGATTTACACATTATGGAATAAGAAGCAACACCATGTATGTATACAAGCTTTATACAAATATTTATTTCCCAGACACTGCCTGTACAATGGTACACATTTTGTATATCATATTGTATATTATGTTTTGTATAGCACATCTTGATGTTTGGAAAAAGTTCTTCATGAAACGAATGCCAAAACTCCGGAGAAGTTTGCCCATCTTTCAGATATCTGTTGGGAGTTAATATTTTTCAATTTGACTGTTTATTTTTGTGTCATTATTGTGAGATTATAAGCGCTTTGTACATCATTACAGCTTCTACATTTTTGGTTTTCTACACTAGTGGTAACCCCTCAGTTTTGTTAGCGTCCAGGTGGAGCTGGGGGATCTCTTGGCATCACAGCTTCTCTCCAGACCTCAGAGATCAGTTCCCCTGGAGCAAATGGATGCCTTGGAGGGTGGACTCTATGGCATTGTACCCTACTGAGGTCCCTGTCTTTCCCAGGCTCCACCCCCAAATCTCCAGGAAGTTCCCAACCTGGAGGTGGCAACCCCACCCCCTGGCCCCTACCAGTGGCCGGTGTGGGGGGATCTGGCAGCCCTAGCACACTACCCTTTTTCTGTATTTCTGCACTTTGTGTGTGTGTTCGTGTGTGTGTGTGTGTGCGTCTCTGCCTGGAAGTCATGGCGACCTCTGGCGACTCCTACTGGGGCACATAGGACGTTCAGAGAAGTGGCTTGATAGCCTGCCTCTGGCCTCCCGGCCCTGGTATTCTCTGGAGGTCTCCCATCCAAGTACTGGCCAGGGTCGGCCCTGCTTAGCTTCCGAGATCTGTCAAGGTTGGGCTTGCCTGGGCTATCCAGGTCAGGGCCAGACTACCTTTGAAGGTGTATGTGAGCACCCTCCCTCCTCCCTTAATTTTTGGAAGGCAGGACAAAAGAAGGCCTTGCTTCTCATTTAGTTTTTAAATACTCTTTTAAATTACTTCTCTTCCCAAAGTGTTGGTTTAGGATTGCCTGAGAAAGTCTTCAGATGAGTGTACTGATGCCCAATGTGGCCTTCCCTGGGGGGGGTGCACTGGGACTGCCCTCTCCCGATTTCCTGGTTTGGCGTTGATTACATATCTCGTGTCTCACACTGCAACATGCTAAATGTCTGGAAATTGCAAACCGAAAAGGACCCGGCCAATCCCTGGGGAAGAACTAATGATGAATTGTGCCAGGCTCTTAATCTCATAGTAAAAGTTAATTCATTTATGGTTCCTTCATTCATTTATGGTTCCTGAGTTCCAGAGAGAAATCCCAGCAGCTCCTCTCCCAAACCTCCTGCCCCCGCTGTAATAGAGCCCACATTTCCATTTCTGATCTAGCCAAACAATGTGCACTGAAGGGGGAAGTCGAAACCCAAAATGCAGAGATAAGAGCACTTGTTTACAGGCTGGCAGTTACAGCCCACATTACTAGTTCATTTCAGTCTTTCCTGTTTTCACCTTAAGCATAAAAGGTGGGGGTATCCATTGCAACCACATGTTTCTCCTCTCTAGACTGGCTCTGTTGAAGAGTTGAGCTTTGGGTGGTAAGAACAGTTACAGTGCTACATTCTGACTATTCATGCATCACCTATACTTTTGCACGTTGGATGTCATAAAGGCGACCCAGTCCACCACTGGATCCCCACTGTTGCGTACTGGGTTCAACACATAGAGAAGACAGACACTCAGTGATTAGCAGCTCATAGTTTACTGGTACACAACGCAGCATCATCAGTTGAAGCAGCGGTGGTTCCTGGTCTTCCTCTGGCACCCCAGCAGCCCGGCCAGCTCAGTGGGATCCCATCCTCATTGCCATTGTTGCGTACTGGGTTCGACGCATAGAGAAGACAGACACTCAGTGATTAGCAGCTCATAGTTTACTGGTACACAACACAACAACACAATACCGGCCGGGGCGGCCAACTATATACAGTCCCGGGGGCACACCCACCAGTCCCATTGGAAGGTTTGAACTTCCTGCCACAGTTCCGATAGGTACGAACTGGAAGGCTCAGGATCCTAGTTCCTATTGTTCTTACGGAGCCAAGCTCGGGTTGCATACCGCTGGCACCTAGTGGTGGTCAGCGGACATAACACCCACCATCTTCCTCCTTACGGGAGGGGCCATGGTTCAATGGTAGAGCACCTGCTTTGCATGCAGAAGGTCCCAGGTTTAACCCCAGGCATTCCTAGTTAAAAGGATCAAGCAGCAGATGATGTGAAAGACCTCTTCCTGAGACATAGGAGGAGCGCCGCTGCCAATCAGAATAGAAAAGACTGACCTTGATACACCAGTGATTCAGTATAAGGCAGTTTCACGTAACAGGTGGCTGGCTTCAAATCTACGCCCCCTCCCTTTCTGCTCCATGTGTCTCCACATATTGTTAAAATCACAAAAATGGGCCATGCTGGCCAATGATGTCTGTGTTAGATTCTAAACTGATCACTGGGCCATCAGATTTGCTGGTCACAAAGCATGATGGTCCTTCCACTGAGGTTTATGGTGTAGTCCCAGGTCTAGAGAGGAAGTCACATCAGCTAAGTAGCTGCATCAGAGAGACTGATTCACATGGTGCAAAGTCCTTGCATCTCTGCCATGCGTCTACCATGAGGTCTTTCAGTCGGATGTATTTGGAGATGTCCATGCAGGGTGCTTTCCCCAGTTGAGTTTGGGACTGATTTGAATTAGGATGATGGTGCAAAGGGAGAGAGGGCTTAATCCCCCCCCCCCGTGCCATTTTTGTGACCCGAAAGGACCCTAGACAACTGCTGGTCCCTGCTGTTTGCCTCATTGGAGACATTTATGTGCAGTCATGTAAGTTTCCCCCACAGGGCATACAGTGTCTTCCTCGGGGTTGTTTTAGGTCCGGGAAACTGCAAGTCCCCTCTCCCCACAGTTCTGATCCGAATCTGGCCCCCACATTTCTGAGAACTGCAACATTTCCAGACCCTGTCTGATGGAGAGTCCTTGTGACGGCCATGTGGCAGATACGCAGGGTTACCAGCCTCCAAGTGGCACCTGGAGATCTCCTGGGATCACAACCAGTGTTCCCTCTAAGCTGAGTTAGTGTGAGCTAGCGCACAGGTTTTTAGCCTCCAGCTCACAGATTTTTGTCTTCGCTCAGGAAGGACGGCTCCAGAGCAAACTAATTTATGCAGTAGTCAAATTGTCTGCTCACAACTTTAATGCCAGTAGCTCACAAAGTAGCATTTTTGCTCACAAGGCTCTGCAGCTTAGAGGGAACATTGATCACAACTCATCTCTAGACTACAGAGATCAGTTCCCCTTGAGAAAATGGCCACTTTGGAAGGTGGACTCATACGCGGTTGCCAGCTCCAGGTTGAGAAACTCCTGGAGATCTGGGGATGGCGCCTGGGGATCACAGGGGCCTCAGTGGGGTATGATGATGATGCAATAGTCCACCATCCAGCATTTTCTCCAGCGAAACTGATCTCTGTAGTCTGAAGATGAGCTGAAATTCTGGAGGATCCCCAGGTCCCACCTGGAGGCTGGCAACCCGACTCCACCCCCAAATCTCCAGGAATTTCTCAACCTAGAGTTGGCAGCCCTGTGATAGGAAAACTTTGTAATATGTCAGTCAGCCCAGAGATCACAGGGATGTGGATTTCCTTCCAGTGATCAAGGTAACCTCGCCACGAGCATTATTTTATTTTGAAACATTTCTCTCTCCTCCTTTTAACAGCCCAAGGCAGTTTATTTCATAATCTTAAAAGTGTCATCATAAAGCCTAGCACTGTCGAATAAAAAAGTCCAGTCGCAGCTCCTCCCCGCCCAAAGCACATAATGCACAAATGTAGCAGTCCTCCATTAAGCCTCCTGCCAGGATTAAGCCTCCCACAAGCAGGTATTGGCTGAGGCAGAAAGCCTGCTGGAGGAAGGCGGTGAGGGCCAGATGAGACCCTGTGCTGGAGGTCTTCCGCCAGGAGTTCCTGCATTGTTTTCCTTTTTAGCTCAAAACACTGGGGGGACACAGACAAATTTGATCAGGATCATAAAATTGGGGGAAGAGTCTAACCCGTCCTGCCGTGCCATTTTTCTGGATCAAAATAAGCCCTCCTCAATGGTTATTTGGTTCATAGGTGAAGGGGCCATAAGGTGAAGAAGTAGATTTTTATACCCTGTTTATTTCTACCTTAAGGAGCCTCAAAGCAGTTTACAATTACATTCCCTTCCGCTGCCCATAACAGGCGCCTTGTGAGGTAGGTGGGGCTGAGGGAGTTCTGAGAGAACTTTGATTGGTAGGGTTGCCAGGTCCCCTCCTCGCCACACTGGCGGGAGGGATTTGGGGGGCATTCCAGGACATCGTCGATGCAACGACATCACCCAGACACGCCAGCAATGCTCTGGTTTAAGGGCAAAACTCTGTGGTTTTAGGCCAAATTTACCATAGAGTTTTGCCCTCAAACCAGAGCGTTGCGCACAACATCCCTGATGTGATGACATCACTTCTGGGTGATGTCATTGTATCGGGGATGTCACAACCAGATGTGTCTGTTTGGGGGTGGGCAAAAGCCCTGAAAAGCGGGAGAACCTCCACTGGGACCTGGGGACTGGCAATCCTAGTGATTGGCCCAAGGTCACCCAGCAGGCTTCATGTGGAAGAGTGGGGAATCAAACCTCATTCTCCAACTTTGAGTCTGTTGCTCTTAATCACTACACCACACTAGTTATTGTGCCACAAAGCATGGGGGGGGGCAAATGGGGTAAGGGTGGGGTTTATGAGGAAGAGATGAAAGTCCCCTCTCTTATTCCTCTGGTGTGCCTGGGAGGGCAGGGCTTAGGGATGGGAGGGGCCTCAGCAGGGTATAATGCCATATACTTCATCCTCCAAAACAGCCATCTTTTCCAGGGGAAAATCTGAAGATCAGTTGTAATACTGGGAGATCTCTTGGCTCCAGATTGGACGGTGGAATCTAAAGCATTATACCCTGCTCAAACCCCTCCCCTGCTCAAACCCTGCCCTCTCCAGGCTCCACCCCAAATCTCCAGGAATATCCCAACCTAGAATTGGCACCGTTGAAGCCTGGTTAGCAGCAGCAGCAGCAGCTACCAGTATGGTAACTGTGGTGGGAGAAAAAAGAGGAGAACAAATAGTGAGGTTATTCTTGCCTCATTTCTGTGAGCGGTAAGAAGATCTAAGGACTAAAAGCTTCAAGTTCCCTTGAAAGAAAAGGATCCTGGAGTCTTGTAGTGTATTTGAAGTATTGGCTTTATTTATAAATATACAGGTAGATCACAAAAGACACTCCTAGTAGGCAACAGATCCTCAACCCCATATCAGAACCTGGTGTGTGTGTGTGTGTGTGTGAGATTCTGCACCCCATGGCTGCTCAGCTAGACTACCCAGCACTATTACATCACATTTGGGGTGATCTCTCCAGCAATTAAGAAGTACTGTAAAGCCTTATTCTTTTTGTCATGTGTAGCAGGCTGAGTCACAGTGATCAGAGGCCAAGCACAGAAGGCAGAACCATTCATAATACATGCAAAGTCTGGCACCTTCATAACTAACGTTGGGGGAGGGACCAGCAGGGGTGGGGCTGTGGCCCAGTGGCAGGCATGTTGAAAGTTCCCAGTTCAATCCCAGACAAGTGTGATGCAATGCCTAGGGTACTGCATGCGGGCCCTTCATTAGTTTTATCCAACTCCAGGCGTACGTGCCTGCCTGTGTCTGGCAGATAATTCAAGAGTGAACGAAGATGGAGGCCTCGCTTGCCAACTTGCCGATCTCGAAGCACCGTCCTGAAGTGCCAATTAAAAATCAATGTGATATATAATTAAATCCTAGTGATCCCATATGCACCAGCTAGTCTCTTTTGCTCTTAGCCGAGGCCGAGTAAGGGTGTAATGGCGCTCTATTGATCAAGCCAGGAACCCAGCACTATCATCAATACTAAATGGCTCGTCGGAGGACCGGCTCGGCTGCTCTGATGCCCTGCTGGCTGGCAGCACCGCGGAGCTCAGAGGCTGAAGGACAAACAGCCGACTCCAGCCGAGGTGTCCAATGTTCCCTAATCACTTAAGTGCAGTGCACGGTGCGTCTGTGCTGGTCCCACCGTCTCTTGCCCAGCCATCTGTCTCTTCAGTAAATGAATTCTAAGCAGGCTCCAGTGGGGGAGTGAACGAGAAGAGCAATCGATGCGTCCCAACATCAAGTTGTCATTTGAGCTCGTCCTTCTCTGGTTAGGTTCACTTTTAGGCATTGTCATTATTCCTTCCACCACATTCTGTTGACAGATAATTGACTACCTTAGGCAAAGGAACACTGGTTGTGGAGTTAGTTTATTTTCTTCTGCTTGTGCCTTCAATAATCAGGATTTTCAAGGGAGGGTGCTGTCGTCATTGGTGTTCTCATTGGTGGCATCACAACACCCCCATTTCTTTTCCCCCACATGCTTATACCAATATTGATATCATGGGTGCATTTTTAAAGGTACTGAAATAATTATATTTTGATGTACCATTATAAAGACAAGTCCAGCAGGTTCTCTGAATTCCCAGCTTACATTTAAAAAAGTAAGTCTCTAGGCTCTTCCCTTGCACAGATGTGCCTTTCCCCATATATCTCCACAAGGGAAATGGATACTTTTTAAAAATGAAAGCTGGGAATTCAGAGAGTCTGCTGAAGCTATCATTACAATGGTTAATGATATACTGATATTTCAGTGCCTTATAAAGAAATGAAAAATAAAACCACATGTCTTCAGGGGAGGAGGAGGAGGAGAGTGAGTGGTTTAACAATGATGACAGTCCAATCAGTGAAAGGTGGACTGGAGGAGGGTGGGAGTGGATGGGACAAAGAAAACTGTCAGAATCATTACACACAAGGAAAAAGACCACTCAAAACCAGCTTCCAGAAAAAGACCAGAGTGCAAGTGTTGTCAAAAGAACCAGAACCCCCCCCCGGGGGGGGGGCTACAGCAATGCTCCCTCTAAATTAGGGGTGTCAAACTCATTTGTTATGAGGCCTGGATCTGACATAAATGAGCCGGGCCATGTGTGTCATAAAATGTAATGCCAGGTAGCAGAGACATTAAATCTGTAAGCTGCAAACCTACTTTTGATTTATTGACATTCACCACAGAAATCTCATGCTCAGAGTTCTGAGTCTAGGAACCAGTTTAAAGCCATAAATGAGCCGGGCCATGTGTGTCATAAAATGTAATGCCAGGTAGCAGAGACATTAGCTCTGTAAGCTGCAAACCTACTTTTGATTTATTGACATTCACCACAGAAATCTCATGCTCAGAGTTCTGAGTCTAGGAACCAGTTTAAAGCATGAAATGGCTGAATGATTAAGAGAGTCTGGTGAAGCAAGCTATGATGCAGCAGCAGAACTGGAAGCAGGAGATGGCCAGTTCCACTGTGGGCCTGATGGAAGCCCTCCAGGAGCAAGTTTGCTCTGGAGCCATCCTTCCTGAGCTAAGACAAAAATGTGTGAGGTGGAGGCTAAAAAACTGTGAGCTAGCTCACACTAACTCAGCTTAGAGGGTAAAGGTAAAGGTTCCCTTGCTCGAAAGCCAGTCGAATCCGACTCTAGGGTTGCGGTGCTCATCTCCGTTTCAAAGCCAAAGAGCCAGCGCTGTCCGAAAACATTTCCGTGGTCATGTGGCTGGCATGACTAAACACCAAGGTGCACAGAACGCTGTTACCCTTCCCACCGAAGTGGTACCTATTTATCTACTTGCAATTTCTTGCTTTCGAACTGCTAGGTTGGC
>NW_015172575.1:636886-637082 GCF_001447785.1 Gekko japonicus
TCTTGCTTTCGAACTGCTAGGTTGGCAGGAGGTGGAACTAGAGACGGGAGCTCACTCCATCATGCGGCACACTCGGGTCTCGAACTGCTGAACTACCGACCTTCCACAGCCTGCAGTTCAGCATCTTAACCACTTGAGCCACCGCAGCCCCTTTGCTTAGAGGGAACACTGGACTAAAGGCACAATAATAGATGTG
>NW_015172575.1:637900-662472 GCF_001447785.1 Gekko japonicus
AGGTGATCACATTGCCAGACAATATTTCATGTGCTAACTGTTGGTGAGACAATGGAGTAGCTGCTTCCAGAAGAGTCAATTACTTATTTCAAAATGGGTAATAAAAATGTCCTATGAACTGAAATGCAGTTCACTTTGGATGGAAATTATATCTCCCTTGAGGACATTAAATGGTTCAACAAAAAAAATATGTGTTCCACTGTTCACTTCTTTGTTGCAGCACTATATGCTGGAAAATATACTCCCTATTAAATTTGGTTGACTTTTAAAAGACTATCTGGTTCAGCGAAATTGAAGGGATAATACTCTTCAAGCTACCTGTTATGAATGATTCTAAATGACATGTGATCTGAATGGCAGACATCTTGGGATAACCTACGAAAGGGGCTTCTGCCGCTGAAGGCTGGCTCTATGTCAGAGGCTAGTCAACAGTTTCTAGCCCCATCAGTCATCATACTTTGTTACCTGTTATTTTAACAACAGCCAACAGTAGTCATACTTCTGGTTATTTCCCTGGTCACAGCTTAGTTGCAAAAATTTTACCCAGGCCCTTCTGATGTCTGCATAGGCCAAGCAGTTTAGTCTACCTGTGAAAGACCAAGCGGGCACAAAATTGAAGTTAAAAACTGCAACATTCAGAAATTGTGGGAAAATATTTTAGTCTCGCTGGATATTCTGCTGCCGACCTGGAACTTACCATTTACCAACAAAGGAACTTCAAGGGGAGATTCCATCTTGAACCTCCTGGAATAAAATTTACCAGCAAATTTAAATCTATTTAAGTTTCAATCAAGTCTCCCCTCAAAGAGACTTGATTTACTTCATATTCAGACTTTTCATTAAAAATTTGCAGACCATTTCTCTTACATTTCATAACCATTTAACCTATTTATATTTTTCCCTGTCCATTTATCTTCCAAATTAGGTTAATGTTTCATGCATCTGATGAAGTGGGTGGCAATCCATGAAAATTTATGCTAAAATAAATCTGTGAATCTTTGAGGTGCCGAAAGATGTGCTGTAGTTTTAAAAGACATAGATTTCATCTGTTTTGCTCAAAGGCGAAACCTCAGTTGCACTACAGTGCAGGCATTTCTCCAGATTAGGAAGTGTCTTGAATATCTCTAATGACTGAACAAAGAAAAGGGGGAAACAGCACACAGTCTGAGATGTCTACCACTCTGATCAAAAGAGAAAAGATTATAACCTATTAGCAACGGCAATACATACAATAATTAAATATATCTTATTGTATTGCTTGGGAGCCAGTCTATCTAATGGAAGCCATTGTGGTGTGGTGGTTAAGAGTGGAGGACTCTAATCTGGAGAACCAGATTTGTTTCCCCACTCCTCCTCCACATGAAGGCTGCTGGGTTAGTCACAGTTCTGTCAGAACTCTCTCAGCCCCACCTCCCTCACAAGGTGCGTGTTGCGGGGAGAGGAAGGGAAGGAGATTGTGAGCCGCTTTGAGACTTTTTAGGCAAGGCTAAAGGTAAAGGTTCCCTTGCTCGAAACGCATTAGCATAATAGGCCACACCCAACAACAGAAATCTATTAGCATATCAGGCCACACCCCCTGACAGCACAGCTCATTCGCATATCAGGTCACACCCCCATGCCTTCCCTTGGCCTGCTTGGGTGCCCCGCATCTGCGGGGAGCCTGGGCAAGCCTCCTCCTTGAAGGGAAGGCAGCTTAAACTGCCCCTTGGAGGGAAGGCAGCCGCGGGGCGCCCAGACAAGCCAGCCCTTAGACAGGTAGGGGAAGGCACAGGGAGGCATTTAAATACCTCCCCAATCCTTCCATGGGGCCCCTGGCCCACCCGCCTCGGAGTCGTCAGGGGGGGGGTCGCTCTCCAGGCCTTCCCTCTGTAACCATGCATGCAGGGGTTTTGGCTGTAGTGGGTGTGGCCAACTCTGAAGCCAGCTGGAACTCCATTCCTGTGTGTTCCTGCCCCAAAATAGCCCTGTTTTTAGGGTTGACAAAAGCAGGGTATAAACCAACATTGTTGTTGTTGTTTCTTCGTCTTCTCTCCTGAGTGTTTTTGTTTTCATTTGTTTTCATTTCATTATTTTCATCTCAGATTCTTGGACACAAAGCAATCCCAGCCACAGTTAAAGCACATTTAATCCTGATTCATTTAAATGAGAAATTATCAGCATGTGCTGAACTCTCCCATTGAAAGAAATGAGACTTTAAAATCCTTACTTTGACCAGATTGGGTCAAAGTGTTCAATGTGATTTCATATTTTAAAGCCTATTTTGGTTTCTAAGAATTGGTGTGTGCATCAGACATTTTTTAAAAAATGCATATCTTCAATTTTTTTCCATCCACGGTCACAAAAGCTGAAAATTCTGTTTTCAAAATAGTGGTCATTATATCCTTCCAAACCCTTGTACATAACATAAGAGGCTTATAAAATTGTGAGAGGCAGCCAGTGTCCAGGTAGGCATACACTTTGTCACATTTGGGCGCATTCTTGGCCCCCCATGAATTCATGAAGCTCCCTTCTGCTGAGTCAGTCCATTGTTCTGTCAAGGTCAGTATTGTCTACTCTGAGTGGCAGCAGCTCTCGAGCATCTTTGACATCACCGGCTGCATTTTAAACTGGAGATTCCAGGGACTGAGCGTGCAGCCTTCTGCATGCAAAACAGATGTTCTACCTCTGAGCTGCAGTCTCACCTGAATGCCCCCAAAGGTAGGTAGGTAGGTAGGTCCAAAGCATTGTAGGTAGGAGGCATTAAATGAATAAACTTTGCTGTGGCCTGGGCATTACAAGCGTAGACAATATTGACCAAGGCTGCTCCCACACCAAGGATTTCCAACATTTCAGCCAACCCCCACTGGTACATTTTCTCCCGTGTTTCCACACAGCATCATCCTCTTTCTATGCCACAGCCTGTTATTTACACACACACAACCTGCTTTATTTTTTTATTTTAAACCTGTAGAAAACCCAGTATTTCCTGGGCGTGTCACTGTTTAACACTAGCAGTTTCTTGTGTCTGAAGGAGGAACAGTACAATTGCAGGACTTTGTTCTGGCTCTTTTCATTTGTTGATGAACACAAGGGTCAACAACTAGGAAAACAGAAGAGAATTGCCTGCTTTTTCAACAGAGGGAAGGAGATAGCCAGAGGTTCTGCAAATATCGGCTTATTAAAAAAGGTTGTTAAAGGTATTGCAGTATGCAGAAGAAGAAGAAGAAGAAGAAGAAGAAGAAGAAGAAGAAGAAGAAGAAGAAGAAGAAGAAGAAGAAGAAGAAGAAGAAGAAGAAGAAGAAGAGATTGAGTCTGCCTTTTGGGGAGGGAGGGGAGGGGATTGCCAGAGGTGTCTGCAAATACATGAAGGTTTTTTAAAAAGTTTTTTAAAAGGTACTGCATTATTTCTATGCAGTTCTGTGCTACTCATGTGCCTCAAAATAAAATTAAAACAGGGTATGTGGAGAATCCTGAGGGCCACATGTGAACGGTGTGTGTGTGTGTGTGTGTGAATGCATGTCAGGTGTGAAAAAGAGCCATGGCTGAAAATGTAAAGAAAACAAATTACCCTGGGCTGCCCGTAATCTCCACAGAAAGGGTGATTTCACACAGAATGGCATCACAACCAGGCTACCATGGAAAATCACCCTGGTGTGGACGTAGCCCTAGACAGACCCATGATCTGACTCACGTTAAAGAAGCTTCTAACTTGCTCCCCACCCATGACACTGTTTGTATTCATTGGCCTAGCTCAGCACATTGGTTCTTGTCGTTAACACTACAAAGGTATACAGCGATTACACAGCAGAACACAAGCTGGCAGAGTTTCTGCCTCATCATGTATTCTGAATCTCCACCTTCTCCTGGCCTCCATCACTTTTCTTTCCACATTGCTAATGTTCTGTGACTTAACACATACCAGGTGCCCCACTATGCAAAACAAAAATGCTTTTTAGGTTTTTCCCCCTCCTAGTGCAATGGTGACAGAATGAGATAAAGATCACAAACATTCGTGTTTTTGAAAATGGAACCACAGACCACATAGTGTGGGCTAACTCATAAAATATGACATAAATGAAGAATGAAATTCTATTCCAATTTAAGATTCAGGATATGGTTGTGACCAGAAGGTGAAAGAATTTCTTTCAAGTTGTTTCTTAATGTAGCATGCAATCTTCATCCCTGTATTCATCCAACCGCTTTAATATTCTGTGGATTTTGAACATGGATCAGTGAATTCCTGTCTCCATGCTATAAGCTTTATTCTGATTGTCTGCATGGAGGCACTCTGTTCCTCTGGCTTCCTCTCTTAAGAATGCGACCCCCATCCTAAAATACATATTTAAATAGATTATTTTACTTTGCTACTAGATCTGACATTTTGTATGTGTTTGGCTGAACTGCAGTCATACATGGCTCCTGAAAAACATTTGACTCCATGATTTATGTCATCATTCCACAGAGAGGGAAATGACTGGGGGGGGGGGGGGGGGGGGGGTCCATTTTGATGGGTTGTGCCGGTGACTGGACAGATCAAAGTTGGCAGGAAATTGTTGGAGGAAGCGCCCCTGGCCTCCCTTGTGTTCTCTGTCCCCTGCTAAGCTCTGCCTCTGCCATGCTGCTACCCTCAAACCAGGGGACCCAAAGTTTTTGTGCCCATTGCACCTCTACTTTCATTTTCTTCCCTGCACCAGGGGCAATTATTGTCCTTGTCGCTCACTTTGATAAACCCTCTTGAGAACAACCACCACCTCCTGAAGTACGTGAGGCAGAGGTTCTGCCTGACCACCATCAGCCAATCAAAAGAAAGAACAGCAACGTGTGGCCACACCACCAAAGAGGCCTGAACGGTAGGAGGTTATGGCAGTCACCTCCCATGCTGATGTTGGTTGGGAGCCATCCTTCTCATTGCGCTGCCTCAAGCGAATTGGCCCCGGATTTCATGAGGTAACCTAAGTTCTCCTTCATTGACTACCAACGTATTCTGTGAAGCACTGGGGAGCTTTCCCCAGCCCAAGGGTAGTGTTACTCACTCAGTGGCTCTTCAGCCACATGTGACTCTTTGTACGCCACCGGTGGCTCTTCTTAAGCACTGTTCCCCACTGTGGCAACCACCCACTATTTCAGGGAAGTGGGAAAGGCCCTTTTCTGATGGGGCTTTATGATTGGCAGTTGGTTCCCACCTTCAAGGAGCTGCTGCTGGAGGAACGCCTAAGCTGTGAGCCTCCCTGAGGTTCAGGCCTCATGCCAAAGATGGGAGTAAATGTGGTTGGTGACAATCATGAATATATTGCACTGTACCTCAGCAGCCTGACGCCTCTCTTTCAACACCCCTCCCACCTTCATACTGGGATATAAGAAGTCATAGACGCCTGTCGCCTGGAGATCAGTTGTAATAGGAGGAGTTCTCCAGCCACCACCTGGAAGCTGGCAAACCTAATCATAGATCTCCATTCCTACTTGTCTCTACAAAAGCATCTTCAACTCTCGAATGCGCATACCCTAAAAATGTGGCTCTCCATGAGCCTCACAGTGAGGGCCACGTCCCCGAGGCAGCAGCCCACGCTGTAGCTTCTTCCCACTCCAGCACCGCTAATGCCAGAATCTGGGCAATGCTAGTTTGGGGAACAGCTTCATGACGAGCTCTTTCCACATCCAGAAAAGTGCAGAAAAGTAATACGCAAAAAAAATTATCACCATTTCCTTGTCAAAGTTCACAGACAGGTCTAGCCTTTGAGGCTTGTTCTGGGCCTTCAAATGTTGTACTCTGTACAAACATCAACCCCCTTTTTAAAAACTAGCTGAATTTCTTTGTGATATGTTCCAGCATAAAATGGACAAAATGCAATACCCAGATGGGAGTGTGCAGGTAGCCAGGCATCCACTGATTTTCACTTTTGCTTACATGGAAAAAGGATGTATAAATTTTCATGATCAGCTGGGATGAGCTGCTGCAGGTCTGCATTACTTGAACAGAACAGCTTGTTCTGCATGCAATATGAAGTCCTGTCAACTCGAGAAGCCAAAGTATTAAGGGATGTAGATAGGAGGAAGATCATGGCAAGCATGTGAAAAAGAGAGCCAAGTGACTGCTTTTGAATGGGTATATATGTGGGCTGCTGGCCACAATGGAACACAAGAGATGGGGCTATACCTTTTATTCAAGAAACTTCAGATGGTGTGGAAATATATACACTTCCGTATCATGTAGGGATACTTACCAGGTCTAACTTACTACACTGACAGTACCATTCTAAGCAAGGATGACACTTCTCTCAGTCTATTGGCTAAGGAAAACTATATCAAAATTCAGAGGAAAAGAGCAACAAAAAAGAAAGTCTGCATAATTAAAACGATACAACTTAACATTACTGGCTGTCATGTTGATGACTAATCCACAAAGGTTTCTATGCTCCAAACAGTGGTGGTTGTGAAACCTCCATTAGGAAGTAGCACACACAAGTTTTCACAAAAAGTGACAAATATACACAGGAGCACCCAGCACAATGGCTTTACTGCACCAGCATAAATCTGTGCATGGGTCGCTCTTGGATGCTGGGGACGTGTTCACTTCTATAATTCCCCTTTGTGTAAAGTATCTCTAAGATGCTTTCCAGTCCCATAAAAACCCTTTCCTGTCACCCCTTGACTCCTACCTAACGCCACTCCACCATAACTTACTTTTATTATTATTGATTTTATTTTTCAGCGAGCAGCATTCGTTTCCATACATTTGGCTGTAGGGCAACAGATTGCAGACCCTTAACCTTTCTCTATATCTCAGCCTCTTTCCCCCTCTTTCTCTGTGAGGAAATTATCATCTTTAAGATTGTACGCATACATAAGGAAGAAAAAGATGTGTTACCGAATTCTGATGACTTGCAGTGTATACCAGTTTCACAAGGGAGCTTGTTTATTTGTTTGTTTAAAGTCCATAGTGGAGATTTTCAGACTGATCTTTTAAGCATGCTTTCTTGGAAATGAGTCCCACAAATTTCCCACTTCAATACTTCTGGGTCCACAGATGAAGACTGCTACTCCAGTGATAAAGTGCCACTACAGCCTCTTGTACAGCAGTCTCTAAGCCTTGTTTATTTATTTTTATTTATTTATTAAATTTTTATCCTGCCCTCCTGGCCAAGGCCGGCTCAGGGCGGCTTACAAACAAATAAAATTCACATACAACATCATAGTAAAATCACATACATTAATAGATACAATATTAATATTAAAATTCAAACAAAATAAAGTGCTAGCAACATTCTTCATTATCCCAATTGACCCTTCGGCCTTCTGCGGCTGTCTCAGGTAGTTGGCATGGGCTATGTTTGAGGGACCTGCGAGCCAGGGCTCTGCCAGAGTAGATATCAATTATTGGCAGTGGAGGTGTAAGTGGTGGCAACTCCAAAAGCCTGGCGGAAGAGCTCCGTTTTACAGGCCCTGTGGAACTGTGAAAGGTCCCTCAGGGCCCTAGTCTCTTCCGGGAGCTCATTCCACCAGAGTGGAGCCGCCACTGAAAAAGCCCTGGCCCTAGTTACCACCAGTTTGGCCTCACAGAGAGCCAGTTTGGTGCAGTGGTTAAGTGTGTGGACTCTAATCTGGGAGAACCATGTTTGATTCCCCACTCCTCCACTTGCACCTGCTGATGTGACCTTGGGTCAGTCACAAGCTCTGGCACAGCTGTTCCTGAAAGAGCAGTTTGTGTCAGAGTTCTCTCAGCCCCACCCACCTCACAGGGTGTCTGTTGTGGGGAGGGGAAGGGAAAGGAGTTTGCAAGTCACTCTGAGACTCCAAGTGAAGGGCAGGGTATAAATCCAATCTCTTCTTCTTCTTCTTCTTCTTCTTCTTCTTCTTCTTCTTCTTCTTCTTCTTCTTCTTCTTCTTCTTCTTCTTCTTCTTCTTTGAAGCTTGGGGGAGCCAGCCGGTTCTGAAGCTTTGGGGTACATATGGGGAAAGGCGGTCCCTTAAGTATGCAGGACCTTGGCCATAAAGGGCTTTAAAGGTTAAAACCAGCACCTTGAAGCAGACTCAGTATGCTATAGGTAGCCAGTGCAGCATCCTTAGCACAGGTTGGATGTGGTCCCGAATTGGGATTCCCATCAACAGCCTGACCACAGCGTTTTGCATCAGCTGCATTTTCCGGATTTGCGACAAGGGCAGCCCCATGTAGAGGGCATTACAGTAATCCAATCTCGAGGTGACTATCGCATGGATCACTGTTGCCAGATCATTGCATTCAAGGAAGAGGACCAATTGCCTAATCAGCCGAAGGTGGTAGAAGGTCGATATTGTTAAGGAGGCATCCAGGAGCACTCCCGGACTCCTAACCTGCGACCCTGGCACGAGTGGTGCCCCATCGAAGGTCGGGAGTGAGATCCCTATGGACTGCTCCAACTCAGGCACAGGACCTCCGTCTTCGTCGGATTCAATTTCATCCAGCTCAGCCTAAGCCAACCAGCCATGGCTTGTAGCAGCAGACCTAGATCTTCCGGTTTGGATTCAGACCGGCCGTCCAACAACAGATAGAGCTGGGTGTCATCCGCATATTGGTGACAACCCAGCCTATGCCTCCGGGCAACCTTGGCAAGAGGGCACATATAGATGTTGAAAAGCATTGGGGACAGAACTGCCCCTTGGGGCACTCCCCATTCCAGTGGGTGCCTTTGGGATTGCTGATCCCTCAGCGCCACTCTCGGTCCCCAGTCTTGGAGAAAGGAAACAAGCCACTGCAAGGCTAGTCCCTGAACTCCAATATTGGCGAGGCGGTGGGTCAGTAGCTGATGGCTGACTGTATCGAACATGGCCGACAGATCTCACAACAGCAGCACTGCTGATCCGCCCCGATCCAGATGCCTCCGGAGGTCATCTGTGAGGGCGACCAGTGCTGACTCCGTCCCGTGGCCCAGACAGAGGCCAGACTGGAAGGGATCTAAAATGGAAGCGTCATCCAGAAAGCCCTGTAGCTGCATCTGGAAATAACTAAGGTCATATGATCTTAGGGCAGCTTCACAGACGATGAGATTCTTAAATACAGCCTATGCGGTGTAGTGGTTAGAGTGTCAGACTAGGACCTGGGAGACCCCAGTTCTAATCCCCACTGTGCTCTGGAAACTTGCTGGGTGACCTTGGGGGCAGTTATACACTCTCAGCCCAACCTACCTCACAAGACTGTTCTGAGGGAAAAAAGGGAGATGAGGGGAATGATGTTAGATGCTTTGGGTCTCCACTGGGGAGAAAGGTGGGGTATAAATGAATTAAATCACTTAATATAAGGGAAAGTCTATAAATTACAAAACCTACCACTATATCCACTGAGTTCATTTCTGAGTAAGAATGCTCAGTACTGCAATAAAAGGCCTCCCAAATGACACTGGAATACAAAACTGCTTAGTGAAGGAACTATTTTAGGCATTTCCAATCGAGGATTGGAATCACACCTCCCTTCTACTTCCAACCCTAGTAAAAGATCAGGAACCCAAGACCACGTATGGATCATGCCCAATGCTCTCTCTAAGCTGCGAAGTCCTGTGAGCAAAAAGTCTACTTTGTGAGCTACTGGCATTAAAGTTGTGAGCAATCAATTTGGCTGCTGAATAAATCTGTTTGCTCTGGAGCCATTCGTCCTGAGCTAAGACAAAAATGTCTGAGCTGGAGGCTAAAAAACTGTGAGCTAACTCACACTAACTCAGCTTAGAGGGAACACTGATCGTGGTCATGGTACCACTTTCCTGATGATTAGAAACTGCGACTGGTTCCACTTGAACCAGCCTTCAGTTCACAGCTCAAGTAACAGGAACCCAAAGTAGCCAGCTTCTTGAAATACTTCAGCACTGAATTTCTACAAACCAACTAAGTCAACTTAATTGACCCCATATGATACTAATGGGAAGAATATCCTTTTCCAAAACATTAGATACAATGGAGACCTTTAAAAACTAGGGTTTGGCACTAAGGGATCCTTAGTTGCAGGAAATCAAAGAATTCTCTGTTACTCTTTTGCTTGGGCTGGACTACACTCATTCCTCTTGTGATGGAAACAACAGAGGAGCCTTGAGTATGGGAGTCCTAAGAAATGACTTCTTCAGAGTGTAAGGCTGGGTCCAACAAGGAAACCAACAGCTAAATCATTCAGGGTTCTATTTAATGTTACATTCTATTTAGATTTAAGGTTGCTTCCATAAGCGAGATCATTGACAAAGAGAATATAGTGCAATCAAAGTGGTCATTTGTTCCCCTTCCAGCATCATCTGCTAGTAGTTCCACCTCTCCATTGAATGGTGGTGCTGATTCTTGTTGAGACAAAGATGTTGAATGTGAAATGCATGGACCACTACCATTAGCCTCCTCTGAAACCTGTGGCTGACATGGTACCCCAACCAAAGTCTTTCAGATACAGTTCATACTCCATTTACTGGAACACTGAGCGGTAAAGTTACAGCCAGTATTGCTTTGATGGGCTGCAACTTCAGTTTTATTTGGGAAAGTTTTTGTGCCATTATTAATTAAACTGTTTGGTTTTCAGTTTAAGGTTTACAATGGGGAGATTCCCCAGTAAATACGAGAGTAGGGTTAATACAAACGTCTTGTTTTCAGGGTCACACCCTGTTTTAAAAATATATCCCTTAATTTAGAATACTCCCGCTCTGAAGAATATACGCCCTTTATTTCAACACCGCACAATTCCTTATATCTGTATGCATCACAAACTGTAATTCTTATGCAAATAACAGAGATGTGGCATGTCACCTTTTTTTTTGAAATTTCAATAAGACTCTTTGTAACTTAGTTGTACTAAGTTTGAATGTTATATTGTGTTTGAATGTTATATTGTGTATATGTTACATTGTGTATGTGGTGCCTGTTTTCTGGAACCACTTTGAATGCAGGGATTTCTAATACATAAATAAAAAATACAAGGTTAACCCTGCATGATAGCATTTCCTTACCATTTATGTTAACAGAGGGAATAATGTTCCAACATCTCTACAATGGGAGAAAAAAATTCTTCTCTTTGAGTAATAAATGTCATTCTGGGCAGCTTCTTTATTGCTGTAAGACATCATTTTGAAATTTTCAAGGCTGCATTTTTTTACAGATTAATTTGCATAAGTCAAGAAGGATTTAGAGTGCTAAAAAAAAGTTGGAAATGTGCTAACATTTCCCCACTTTCCCAAACACTTTAAATCCCCCTTTTCAGGCATTCCAAGGGAATGGGGGAAGAAGGAAGGAGAGAGAGCACAGATCCCACTCTGACCAACCTGTGTTTTGTTTAGTAACTGAACAAGGGGGCTTGTCTACATAATCAGTAACCAGGTAGAGCACCTACAGCGCCCATGCCGGCTAAGTCTGAACATAACTAGGGTCCATGCAGACAAACTGAACTTGGGGTGTCAACATTTAGTACACATCCTTTGGATACTGGAAGTGGTAGTCTTGTGGACACTTATGATGCAGTCCTAAACAATGGACTTAGAAGGACATCAATGGACTTAGAAGGTCTAACTGTTTAGGATTGCAGTGTTACTTCTAGCCAAACATGTATAGGATCATGTTTGTAGGTGTAAATGTCTCTAGGACAGACAGCTTATCCTCTGTATTATCCTGTGAACACCAAATCAGCAAAGCATCCCTTTTGTTGTGCTGCACAAGATCCTAATTATTTCCTAGCTGAAGATGTGATGGGTTAGCTTTTGATTTCAAATCCTCATCCCAGATTCAAGTGACCCCAGACAAGAAATCTGTGTAGCTCTTTGCAGTCCCCCGGCTGTCATTTTCTTCCCTCCTGTGCCAGTAGCCTGCCATGCTCATCATTTATTTTATTTCCATTAGACACATAAATTACTTTAGATGCTTCAGCCTCTCTCATTCTTTTTTGTTCTTCTTCTTTTTTTGCCATGCCAGCTTGTGTTAAACACACAATGTTGATTCTCATAGGTCAGCAGGTAACCATTATAAACAGAAATATCCAAATTAAATGCAGGCGTGTTTCAACATGGGAACACATTCAGATTCTAAAGGTGAAAGATCAGCTTTATTAGTTAAGCCACCCACCTCCCCAAGAATATTACATGAATTAAAACCAGACTTCCTGATGTTATATATGCAGTTCCTGTCAGCAGCATAAATTATGCTCCTAGAGATTTTGCCCGAGCCTTTGAAAAACCTGGAATCTTTAAAATACTTGGGGGCCAACGTGTACTTTAAACAGTCCCTAAACTTAGTCTAATTAACAGGGACATATCTCCCCTTGGCTACATGTGGACTTCATCATTTTCAGTGGAAGTTGTCCCCTGAGGGAATACAGTAGATAGGCAGGGATTTACTGTATTTGCCGATGAAAGCAAACACATTGCTTTCAAACCAAAGCAACCTCCCCCTCCTCTTCAGTTTTCCAGTGATTTCCCCTCCAAGCTAAAGCCACCCCTGAAACTTTCTGATAATGATACAGATTTTATTTGGCAGCGTTAATACATCAATGACTGACTGTCTCTCTAAATTTATAGAGACTGGGCGATCCAGATGGCTCATGGGTCCAATCCATGCTGCATATACGCAATATGTGGAAAAGCAAATCCCTGATGCAACAGAATGACATACTGGAAATGCTGATGGTTCAGTTTACAACAGAGAAGCCTGTTCAGCTTTGTAGGGCTGTAAAATTTAGTTATTCATCTGATTTCTTAAGCAAATAGAAGTGCACCGCTTATTTTAGTTCATGTTAATAATTGAAAAGGGCATCAATATCTCTTGATTTATTCATAGTTTATCCTTCCAGACCCAAAGAGAAGCTAAGCAGAAAACAGGCGTCGCTGTATCCTTCAAATCCACCCTGGTACAAGAAGGTAATTGCTCTTATTTCATTAAGGCTGCATTCCAATGAAACAATCAACTTTGGTTTGTGTGTAACCCCCAGTTTGGCTTGGTTTTGATCTCCTTACCTCCTCCCAGCCAGTTAGTACAAACAGTGGTCAACATATGAAACTACAAGTCCTAGTTTTAAATCTCAGTTTGGCACCCAACCAGCAAACCCTAGTTTGTTGGACCATGGCCATGACCACACAGGCAGTTTGGCCCGGCACAGCCACTCCTGCCCTCCGGATCAAATGGGCGCAGTCAGATAGCCACATATGTGAGGTGTTCCCCAGCCATACTTATCCCGTCACAGGATGACTTGGAATTGGGTTAAAAAGGCACCACGTTACAAGTGGTGTTTTCAGTTCCCCATGCAGTCACTGAGCATGGCCGAATGTCTGAATGTGGGGGAGTGCGTGCAGAACAGATTTGGCAGTCTAAATTTTTTTGGCAATGCACTCTGTGGCTGAGGTGCTGCAATAATGTGGATGCTTTACCACGGGATGTCTCCGTGGGTAACCCACAGCAGGGTGTGCTGTGTGGCTGATATGCCCCGCAACACTTTCAACCGGTTCAACTAGAGGTGGCACCATATCACGCCAAGCCGCCAGTGTGACCACAGCCCATCTGTGTGGAGACACCACAAGCACAGACAAAAGAAGGAAAAAGAAAATGTGAACAACAATGAAACAATCCAATCTGATAGTCCTGACTATTTGTTAAAGGTATCAAGTAGAGTATATGTTTGCAATTCCAGTATGTTGTTTTAAACCAATAACGGGTGGGGTGGATGGAGAACTGCTGAAAAGAAGTGAGAAGGGTTGCCTTTTTTAGCACTTCAAGGGCCCAAGGAGGACAAATGTGTTAAACTTAATTGTGTTGGCATGGGAACATGGTGGCTGAGAAGCACGCAATTCGCAGGCCAGGTGCCTGTAGAAGGCCCTGTGATGATGATCAAAGGAAGCGAGCCTCACCAAAGCACCTAACCAAAGATGATTGTATATGTGGCAATATGACATCATTGTTTTCACTACATACAGGGCCGGCCCGAGATGTTTCTGCGCCCTAGGCGAGGTGCAGATACCAACCTCCCGGTGGGGCCTAGATACGTGTGTGTGGGGGGAAGGGAAACAAAGCTTCCCGAAAGTTACAGCAGCGTGAGTTGCAGCAGCACTGAGCCCCCCCACACCTTCCTCCCACCGTAACACCTTTCTCTCCTCCCTCCCCCCGGCTCAGATTCCAGCATGTGGCACACACGGAAGGGGGGGGGACTATGCAGGAGGTGAGGGGGGTGCCCAATCTCCTCTGTGCCTCCGGCCATGTTGGCGCCACCGACCGGCCTGGAGGACGAGGGGATTGGAGAGAGGGGGGTCTCCCGGGGGGGTCCGTCCCCGTGCGCCCATGCCCTCCCTCCCCCGCCACTACTGCACTCACTAGCCTTGCAGGGCTGGGCGCTCGCTTTCTCCTGCCTGCCTTCACCGCCTTCCTGCCTTCACTGCCGCCGCCAGGGGGCTCCCAGCAGCGGCAGCCTCTTCCTCCAGCCCTGACCCACCACAGCAGCAGCAGCGCCACCACTGGCTCCCCCATGGCCGGGCGCGCCAGAGCCACAACCGCCCTGCCGCAGAGAAGTCACCCAGAAGGGCCAGGTCGCCTCTCCCCTGCCCTTGCCCGGCCGCGGGAAGCTGCTGTGGCAGCCAGCAGCGCTCGGGGATGGGGGTGGGGGATGTGGGGCTGGCTGGTTGGGGATGTGGCTGCTTCAGCGGCGGAGCAGGGGAGGTGAATGACGGCGCGCTTTGGCAGTGTGCGGGCTTTTGGGGGGAGGCAAACTTCAGCGCCCCATCCAGGGCCAGGTGCTCTAGGCGAATGCCTAGTTCGCCTAGCGGGCGAGCCGGCCCTGACTACATAATGCACTACAGCTATCGTATACCCTTGACCGAAGAACGGTACACTCCTTCTATCTGGGATGGTCGTCCTCTTCCACCGAGCGCGCAGCTTCGGGAGGGACGCACATGGAGCGGTGAGGGAGGTAGGGGACACCCGCCTAGCCAGCCAGATCAGCCGAATCAACCCTGGCGATCAATGGGGTGACAGATGTCGCAGCCAGATCGCCCTCACATAATGCACTACAGAAGACACCCATATACCCCCACCAGGTGAGCCAACAGCTTTCCTTTTCTGTAGAGCCCAGACCTACAAGGGATCTAGGAAGAGGTGTCCTTTATTCATAATGAACATGTTTGGAAATCACCACAACTTGCTAACCTCTGAAGTATACATATACCACTAATTAACCACACATTTTAATCCATATAATTCATTTGCTCATTGTGTTGGATCAGTTTCACAGCCAAGGCCATTCAGGAAATTATCAAGTTGAGGCCAGCTTAGCTTCGGCAATGTAATAGATACCATGCAACTATGCATCATTCTTTGGATTTCACTTTCCACAAGGAATCTAAATAATGTAGAAAAATCATTCCTATTCCTACGGATGGACAAAGAAATAAGATTTAATGAGGCATGAGTAGGAAGGTGTGTGTGTGTATGTGTGTTGTGAAAATACTCCTCAGAAGGGAGGTGACCTTGGTGGCTCTTCAATTATTTTCCAGATATCGCTGTGAAAGTGTTTACCTGTTGAGGAAGCATTGCACTGAATAGGCTTAATTTGTCCTCTGTGATGTTGTCACATGCAGGATGTGATCCCTAATTGGCTAGAATCACTTGCACAAATGGAAGTTTGTCCTCATTCTAAAGGCGTTTCATTTTTTCTGCCTGATATTCGCTCCCAACCAAATGCGATTGTGTATGTGGCATCATGACATTACTGTGTTCTCTAGATAAATCATGAGTGGCTGGGATCTACAAGAAGAAAGACACCCCTAACTGGGGGGGGCAGCAGCAGACAGGATGAACAAATAGGAGTGACGAGGATCTGAAAAAGTGAACATTCCCATTCCTTAAACATTTTCTGAGAAACAAATATGTTGACCTCCCATCAAAAACTACTGTTGTCCCCCATGCTGAAAGAGATGAACATTTGACACTAGCCTAGATTTAAGATGGTACCATCAAAACCATATCCCTGACTCCCACTAGTTTGCAGTCCAAACATGATGTGCTGACGCTGCTGGTTCTTTGGTGCTCCCACGGTGTAAAATCGTTTGAAAGCCTAGCAGAAATAAGCTGTTATGAGAATTACCACACTGTGTCCAAGTCAAAACTCTCAGGCTCTATTTATGGTATAGCTAAAGGCTTCCTGCCACCCACACAACTTGTCCTGGCTCCACACTGTCCCCCAAGAAGACTACGCTGGCTTTAATGAGGAAATCAGGGAGTTATCTGATAAGTGAGCAATTATCTGAAGACAATATCATCGTTTGTGGGAGAGCAGCAATCCTTTCTTCTCCATACCAGCCATGTGAACAAATAAAGTACTTGTTTGAGTTGAGTCTCGATGTTTCTCTTTCTTTTTTTACTGTGGCTGACTTCTTTTACAATCATTCCTTTTGCAGCTCTTTCATAACCCTTCTTTTTTATTTGATTCCTTAAGAAAATATATATTTTCAAAGTTCACGCTAGGTCAGCAACTAGCCTTGGTGCTTGTGTCCATTCCTGTGATATTTGTGCTCATTTGTAGGACATCACTACCAATTCAGGTTTCAGAACTGTGGAAGATGCACAGGATATGAGCCAACAAGAAATGATGTTTTCCAGGGTCCAACTGAAACTGAAGGGCTCAGGTAGAATCTTTTTGCATCTGGTCATTTTTTAATTAGTTTCTGGGGACAGAGTTGGTGAGAAGGGTTTGCCTGGGTCAGTGCATGGAATTTCCTCCTCAAAGATATCCATGGTGCCACCTCTCTCTGTTCTTTCACATTCTTCCTATCGTTCAAGGTCCTTGGCTTAAGCTCCCACATGTATATTTTGGCTTTTTTTCACTGTGGAACCCATGGAAACATAGTCGCCCATCCAGGCTCTGATTCGACCCAGACCAGCTTAGCTTCAGCAAATTTACTTCCTCCTGTCCCTTCCAGCCATTCCCTTAATTCTCATTTTAAAGTGCAACTAGATTTAAGTATGTATAACTCCATTGGCTTACATTCATTCCACACTTCCCTTAACACTCCCTGTCACCTTCTGTTCCCCAATTTTGTAGCTCTATGGAATCAGAATCCATTTTGGATGAACACTGGGGGGGAAAAGACAAGAAGAAGAGATGGGCAAAAATGTTGAATTTGGAAGCAGGCAGTAAGTCATTTTAAGACCTTGACCTGGGTTCTTTTATTATCCAATGCATAGCTAGTTGTATTAGGAAATCAGTCATTTCCATTGGTTTCTATGGGAAGCATATTTTCCAAGAGTAACCTTCCCCTCTATACAGTTGGGAAATAACATTCCAGGTTGGTCTCCCTCACCAAAAAGGGACTTCCTCCCAAATTTCAGGCAGAAATGCAGGCACTTGCACACCAGAGCCACAACGATGTCTGCATGAATATGATGGTTATATTTATCATAGGTCCTTAGCAGATGGTCTTCCCTGACATGGAGATCCTCATGGCTAGGAAGGGAGGGGCCCCAGCTATGGAAGCTGTCAAATGTCTCCAACTGGCAGCCAGAAAGTCTTTCTTGCTTTTGGCCAAAGGCCCTCACAAGTTACCCAACGGAGGGAAAAGAGAAACAAGACTCCAAGCCAGGTGGATGCCCTGCCTCCATCTATGTGCCCTGGCACTTTGGACTGAGTTCTGTTGATTGGTTGGGAGGGGATGCAAAGCCACAATTTTTACCTAGCCCTCATTTTTTGTGATACTCGTGTTCTTCTAACCTGCAGGTTGTCCCAACTATAATGTCTCAGAATAGTCAACTGAGGACAGTACCAAAATGGGAGTCGCTCTTTTGCTTGGGCAAGTGTCTTCTGGCCTTGTCCCCTTAAGATTTAACTAGGCAAAGCAGTGCCATACTAAGTGGGCTTACAGCCTTCTAAGCTTATTGATGCCAATGGATTTAGAAGAAGAAGAAGAAGAGATTGGATTTATACCCCGCCCTTCACTTGGAGTCTCAGAGCGGCTTACAAACTCCTTTCCCTTCCCCTCCCCACAACAGACACCCTGTGAGGTGGGTGGGGCTGAGAGAACTCTGACACAAACTGCTCTTTTTCAAGGACAGCTGTGCCAGAGCTTGTGACTGACCCAAGGTCACATCAGCAGGTGCAAGTGGAGGAGTGGGGAATCAAACATGGTTCTCCCAGATTAGAGTCCGCACACTTAACCACTACACCAAACTGGCTCTAAATCTGTAACTCTGTTTAGGATGGCACTGTAAGTCATGGCTTATGCTGAACAACACTGGATTAGAGGGAAGGATGTCTGATAAATGTATGTTGGGATGGAACAAAGTATGGAACAGAGCATGATTGATGACATGTAAAAGGCATTTTGCCCACAGTGACGCCATCTAACCAGCATCAGTGATGCGCACCAGAGGTTACAATTACCACAATAACAGAATGTCTCACTTTTTAATTTGTTCAGCCAGAGAATGTCCCAGTATTCACAGGCTAGCCCGAGAGTGCAGGCAACATGGCGCCTAAGACTGCCGTGGTTGGGAGGAGTGCTAAAGAAGGGACACCTTGAAAATATTAGAAATAAGCAAAGAGGACCTCGTGCTTAAGAACTTTTGTGTAAATGGTCTGCACAGTAGTCAGATGTTTGGACAACCAGGAATGCATGCAGAACATGAGAAACATTGCTCTAGATATGAATCACATGGAAAAGAGAGACCCAGGGTACAACTGAGTTCCATTATACACATATTTGCAGTGCATCTGCAAACCAATATAAGCATTTTTGAGCCATTTTGCATGTGTAACTTGTGACAATATGGCGTATAAGAACAGCCCCTGTGGCTCAGACCAGAGATCTATCTAGTGCAGGATTCAATTTCCTACAGTGACCAGTCAAATGAGGAAACCTATGAGAAGGTTAAGGAAAGCAGAAACTCTTCTCTTCTGTTGATCCTCAGTGACTGGTATTAAGTGGTAGATTGCTTCTGAACATGGAGGCTCTGTTTTGCTGTCATCACCTCTAGCCATTGATGGACCTCTAAACTATGAATATGTTAAGCCAACTAAGCTAGGGGCCACCCTCACAAGTTGCAGTGAACATACTAATTCTCTAATTTTAATAATGCAGATATGTTGTCATATATATTTTTCAGGTTCAAGATGAACACAACTTGACTGATTAACAAATGCTCCCTTTTAACTCTAGCACCCAGCAGCACAAACTGTGTCTGCAGGATTAGAGAAAACGGTCATTTGATAAGACCAAAACAGGCACATTAAATGGATTTTACCTATATTAGGGAGGAGAGCAAAGCATCTCAAAATTATTTTAAAGAGCCTTTCTTAATTTCAAGTTTCATCATTTTAGTGTACATTTAATCAAGGTTTGCAATCCTTTCAAACTCCCCCCTCAGTTCCTGTAAACAGTTTAATGTTACTTTTTTGGATATAAGGAATCTGTGAAGTCCGGGAAAAGTAGGGGGGAAATGCTTCTATTGAGAAGCAAGAAGACTTGGCTGCTATGAAAGAAGCTTAGCAGACCGACTTTGCTGAAGTTATTGCACAGATTACTTTCCACATGCCTCTCTCAGCCGTTTGTTCCTCAGAATTTACACAGTCGAGGCAGAGACTAATAACGCTGAAAGCCATGCTCTCCAGTCCATTGGCTCTAGTGTACACACAAGGGCCACGTTCAGACTGGCAGTTTGGCCCAACAGCCAAACGTTTCAGGAGCGTTTCACTAGCGGATTAAAGGGGTGGGTTCACACAGGCACAGCTGTCCGGCGTCCCCCAGCCATACTCAAGCCGTCTTGTACCACTTCCCTCCCGAGTTTTAAAAGTACCTGGTGGAAGTGGTAGCAAACCATGTGGAGAGCAAGTTGATTCCGGTTCCCTGATGTGTGAATGCAAGCACTGTAAGGCGGGAACAACACACAGTTGTTGATAATAGGCACTGGCTGTTACCGTGGCAGGCGCCCATGTGCCTATGCAGCACAGTGCAGAAACAGCTGCTAACAGCCCGTCAGGGGCGGGCCAACAGTGCAAATGCTCCCTTGTGCTTCTTCCACGGTATCCTTCTGCTTCATTTGCTGCAGTGTGAACGGGAATACCGTGACCAAGCCGTTCCGGGTCTGTTCCGGGTCTTCTTTGATGCGACTCCCTAGCGCTGCAAACTGCCAGTCTGAACGTGGCCAAGGTTTCTTAACACATACAGGGAGCTCAAGATATGAAATGTCCCTGCTGCCTTTTCCATTGGGGACTGTGCTTTGCCTGGGATGCGCTGCCCTTCTTTGGGGATGCAGGAGGGCCTCTTGTGGTTTCAGCTGCTGGGTTGCCATTTAGAATGCTTCCCACTTTGCTTTGGAAAAAAAGGTGCATTAAACTAGGATTGTGAGTTCCACTAGTGTGTTTGAAGTAAGCCACTTTTCTTGGAAGATTGCCATGACAGTTAGGGCTGTAAGGTCTGGGTTCGAAAATACCTGGGGACTTTGGGGGTGAATCCGGGAGAGGGCGGGGTTTGGGGAGGGGAGGGGCCTCAGCATGGTGCAATGCCATAGAGTCCATTCTTCAAAGCAGCCATTTTCTCCAGGGGAGCTGATCTCTGTCAGCTGGAGATCAGTCGTAAAAGCAGGTAATCTCCAGGCCCCACCTGGAGGCTGGCAACCCTAATGGCAGTGTATGGTGTTGGGTATGTGGTTGTAGACTTTCTAAAACCTCTCCTCTAGAGCATAACTAGCTATGTTATCCAATCTAAGGTGTCTTGTCTCTTTCTTTTGGAGTAGGAGTGTCAGTGATTAACCAGGAAATGTGCAGAAGCTGAGCACGCTGAGCATCATGTGGGTGTAAGAGCCCTACAAAGGACTGCAAGAGAGTCAGTGTGATGTAGTGGTTAGAGTGTCAAAGATCTGGGGAATCCAGGTTCACACCCCCACTCTGCCATGGAAGCTTGCCACGTGACCTTGGGCCAGCCACGTACCGAGCCTAAACTACCTCATAGAGTTGTTCCGAGGATAAAATGGAGAAAGGGAGAGTGCCAAAAGCCACTTGAAGTCCCCACCAATGTTCCCTCTAAGTTGTGGAGTCTTGTGTGCAAAACTTCTACTTTGTGAGCAACTGGCATTAAAGCTGTGAGCCAGTGATTTGGCTACTGCATAAATTAGTTTGCTCTGGAGCCGTCCTTCCTGAGCTAAGACAGAAATCTGTGAGCTGGAGGCTAAAAAACTGTGAGGTAGCTCACACTAACTCAGCTAAGAGGGAACACTGGTCCCCACTGGGGACAAAAGTTGGGTAAAAATGAAGTAGATAAATAAATAGACTTCCCGTGAGCTTAATCTTGCTGTAGTCAAATGAAGTTAAGAGCACATTGACTGGAAACGTGATTGTAGAAAGGCTTCTGCTAGTGCAGTGGGTCCTACGGTTATTGAAGAAGCTACAATAAACCATTTTGCGTCTAACAGCCCACTGCTATGAATCTGCTGTCCTGATACTGTGACTCAGGATTCAGTGCACAGGCCGCAAAGCCAGAGCCGACTAGCGGTCCTTCCTTTGATTCAAAGGCAAGCCATTTTCTCTCCCTTGGATATTAAACTGTCCTGCTTGCCAGCTGCAAGCAGGGAGCTGATTTTGTGGTAGACATTAGTCTGTTCGTTGACCCATTTATAGCTGTTCAGCGGGTGGTTTCACAGTATGTATTCCTTCCTAACAGGGCAGTATACCACAATAGATAGATAGATATTTTGGTACAAGTGCATTCTCCCTTAACTGCTGCCCCACTCTGCAGGCAATTGTTTAAACAGCCAGTTAAATCCATCACAAATTATATAAATAAATCATAAATAATTGGTGTGTTTAAAATAATCCTACTCTTTGCTGTTTGTCTAAGTAGTCCTATGTGACATTAATGGCCGCCAACCAGCAGTGTTTTTGTGCATGCGCAGTTTTGGGAAAACAAACACCACAACAATGCAAATTTGCTCAGAAGGCGTTTGTGTTGTTTGCTGCCAAACCAAACAGACCTGGCGATGGACTCATGTCTGATTGTCACAAAGCAAGTTTTACTGTTGAACACATTTGATGCAAAATTTATAAAAGGACCCTAAAAAGAACCACAGGAAGCCAAGCAGTGGAACGTGAGCTCACCCCTCCTCCTGTCTTCTTCTGTTAGGATGGAATGATGACCTACAGTAAACATGGGGCTGCTCTTGAAAATGGCAGCCTGCATCCCGTTCTCCCCTTCCTTACCATATAGTAAAACTTGCCCCATGTCCTGAAGTTATAATGTTGTGCATTTCTTCACACACAAAACCCTTGCCAACAGCAACCAGTGTTTTGGAGAAGGGAAAGGGAAATGCAGAGAAATGACTTCTTAATTCGGGTTACCAGCTCTGGGTTGGAGAATACCGGGAGATTTGGGGGGTGGAGCCTGAGGAGAACAGGGTTTGGGGGGGGAGGGACTTCAGCAGGGTATAATGCCATAGAGTCCACCTTCCAAGGCAGCTGTTTTCTTCGGGTGAACTGATCTCTGTCACCTGGAGACCAGTCATAGTCCCAGAAGAACTCCAGCCACCACTTGGAAGCTGGCAGCCCTGTGGCCGACTTATGAAACTCACTGCTGCGGCATGTGGTGAGGGGCATGAGCATTCAGTGGCCTCTGTACCCTGCTTGTAGGCTTTTGGGGGGCATCTAATTGGCCACTTTGGGCAATAGGTTGATGGACTCTTGGTCTCATCCAGCTGAACTCTTCATGTGTTCGTATGATGTCATTAAGACATAGACTCAGTAAGTTGTGTTACAGAAAGGGACGACACAACTCAAGACTGCCATTTTTTGCAGCAGTCCAGCATTGCTGGTAACAAGGCGTTCTGCCTGCAAATTAGTGAACTGAGGGAAGAAAAGCAAAGCAGCACCAAAGCCCATGCCAGTGCTAGAGCTGGGCCCCAAGTGTTCATATAAGGGGATAAACTGTGCCATCGCGCTGGCTACTTGGTCCATCTGCCAGACTCCACAAGCCACTCCCCTCTGTTCCACGCGGGCTGTGAGATCAAAAGATGCCAGACTTCTAATTGTTCTGAACTTGCCAAAGTTCCCCGACATTCTTTAACTCGAAGCAGACTTTACGAACTACTGTACTCACATCTTTACAAGCTGCTACGATGTTGGGATTTTCTAAATCAAAGCGATACACTGAATGGAATTAAGAGAAGAAAAATATTGCTGTCTGGGTTAAGTAAGCAGAGGATCACGGCGGAGAATCTGAACGTACAGTGGAGCTTTGACAGAAATCTCTCCCCCCCCACATACATATATATAGAAACCATGTTTATATTTCATTTTATTGGGATAGAAAACCTTTCTGCATTTAGGAAAGTAATTACTGCATACAATTCTGAATAAAGAGGTTGCAATGGTTAGCTGTCAGCCCGAAAAGGTGAAAATGTTCCTTTCAAGGTCTAAATGTTTATTTATTAGGAGAACTTCAATGCAACTGCTTGACACTGGTCCCTTTTGAAGTTTGGGTCATTTCAGGTCCCCCCTCCCCCAACAGCTATTCTGTATTAGCATGTTTTACTTTGAACTCTGGTTTGATGGATAAAGTGCTGCCCAGATCCCAGCCTCTAGCTCTATGTTAGATCTGAACTGGCTTGAATTTTTCTTAATGTGAAAAAAAAATCTAGTTAGCCGCATCAAGACTAAGCATAATAACTGGGAAGAAAGAGATGCCGCTGTTTTATTATTGCAACAACAAAAAAGGAATAATTCATGGAACATGCACTGAAGGAAATATTGTTAGAGTTATTTATTTCATTAATGTGGACGTCTTTCTTTCTTTTTTTTTAGCCTGCCTTGTCATCAAAGGTTTTGACTCCGGGCAGGAAATACTAGTTCGAAGCAAGGAAATCAGACAAGAAAACATTAGCCAATGAAAGAACCCTCTGTATATCCATTTTGAAAGTTTGCCTGAGTCAAGATACACTTAGATTGCCTTCTTACCGTAGAATTCCCCACATGGTAGCTGTCATCTGGCACACACAAAACGGTGGTCATGCAATTGTTTTGGTACTTGCCAGATCTCAAATCCCGTCCAAGTTATAACTGAGGTGATAAGTGGGTTGATCAGTTTATCCCATGCTCAACCACACCTCCTTCATACACACCCACAATTATTGTGTGCGGTTCACATGCTTTAGGCACACATGTGTGAATACCATAGCATAACAACACATGAGCTCTCCCAGTGGCAGGGCTGGACTCACGGTGATGGTTTTTCTGATACTTTTATGGTATTCACACGTTGGGATTCTGCAAACTTCATGGCAGGGTCAGCAGGAGGATAAACTGGGCTACACCCAGCAATGTTCCAACAAAGCTAAAATGCCAGGTGATAGATGACTGATTTATTATGCAAAGTCCCTAGGTGTTTCGCCGTGCAGGCTTCATCAGGGGGAATCTGTTAAAAATATTATACATTTATTTAATATAGGTAATAGAAAGACCCCTTGGTAAAAGTTACTCCAAAGTTATTAAAAATAGTATTAAAAAGACAGGATCAAAACGAATTTCCAAAAACATACATACTGATTGATATACCATATGAGATAAGTAAACTATACATTGGACATGAAGCAAGACAATTAAAAATATTGTTTTAAATGTTTTATTGTATTATTTAAATGTTCCTGCT
>NW_015172575.1:662489-677925 GCF_001447785.1 Gekko japonicus
TATGTAAGCGGCCCTGAGCCGGCCTTGGCTGGGGGGGCGGGGTACAAATTTGAATAAATAAACAAATAAATAAAATATAATATATGAAGTAAACACTGACCAGAACATTCACCTAGTGCTAAAACCATGCACAGCAATTACATTCTTTTACAGTGGGGAATGACACAGTGTTTTTTCTACAGACAGCGATAACTGAGCAAAGTCAGAAGTCCCAGATCAGAGTTTAACCCAAGAGGTGCCAAAGTATGCAGCTTTAAAATCCACTCCATTTCCTTTCTTAACAGGATTCGTTCATTATGATGGAAAGATTTATATAAACCCCCCAAACTGAAATGAGTCAGTCCATGGTCTTTCTCCATAAAATGCTGTACCAAAGGTGCACCAACTATTCTGCGATGTATGTTGCTCCTAACAGGTGTGTCTTTAACTTTCTAGAGATTTTTTCTAGAGATCTTCCCTACATATATCTTATTGCAAGAACATCTGATGGCATATACTACTTTATCTGAATTACATGTTGTGAAGTTATTCAGAACATATTCTTTTTTGTCAAAGGGATTGATAAACTTTTTCATATTTTGAGTTAGGTTACAACATGTGCAGTGCCCACATCCTGGAATGAGGTTCTTTATAGGTTCATGGGAACAAAGGCGTTGCTATGAGCCAATTTGTCTTTTATTGGGTGTTCTTTTAAAAGAGATAGTTGGGGGGGTTATTTATCACAAAGCGGAACATCATATAGCATATTTCAGTTGTTAATTATTTGCTTTTTAAATTGTACACTGATGTGGTTATAAATCAAACCGACTATTATTCTCTCACTCTGTGACTTGCTTTTGTTGTTATACAATAGATCTTCCCTTCTGCAAATTGTAGCCTTATCAAATGCTGTTTTTAAGATATGATCTGGGTAACCCCTGGTGGCAAGATTGTGTTTTAGAGTTCTTGCCTCGCTTTGATAATCTTCAACATTAGTACAATTTCTTCTGACTCTCAAGAATTGGCTATATGGTAAATTGTCTTTAATGTGAGTGGGATAAAAACTATGACACCTCAAAAAGGAAACTTTATCTGTAGTTTTTTTTAATTGATCATGACATCCAGAAAAGTAATATGAAATTTATTTCGAATTTAATCATTATTGTCTTGAATGTCAAACCACCTATGAAATTCTTGCAACTGACTACAACTGCCTTTCTATATTGAGAAAATATCACCAGTAAATCTCCACCATCTTATATATATAAAAGCCCTAATTTATTGGCAGTTTCTGGCTCTCCCATTGGTTGTGCTGTGCACTCCATCAGCCATTGGCCCATCAACCACCAATCAAGAGTACTTGCGTGCCATTGGTTGAGTCTGGGTCTGTGCCTCTCCCCCGCCTACTGCCAGCTTGGCCACTTCCTTGTCTGAATAAACTGCCAAAATGGCTGTCTCTCCTGATGAAGATGCTTCTCCTGCTTGGCTCCTCTGTGGCTGGCTAGCTACTGAGGTGAGCCACCAGCTGTCAAACCATTCTCTTCTCCTCCTGCTGTGGGGCTCATTTTCCCCTCAGTGGCTGTTGCTAGGCAACCCAGCTTGGTTCTGTCAGTAAAAAGGCAAAGGCAGGAGGCGCTCTCCAGGCCTACTTTGGCCTTTGTGGAGAACTCATTGGGGCTAGTCCTGACTAGGGTTGTCAGCTCCAGGTTGGGAAATTCCTGGAGATTTGAGGGGTGGAGCCTGGAGAGGATGGGGTTTGAGGAGGGGTGGGACCTCAAACAGGTACAATGCCATAGACTCCACCCTCCAAACCAGTCATTTCCTCCCGGGGAACCATTATTGCCAATCTCCAGGTGAGGGCTAGAGACCATTCAGAATTTCAACTGCTCTTCAGACAACAGAGATCAGTTCCCCTAGAGAAAACGGTGGACTCTGTGTCATTATACTCTGCTGAGGTCGCCACAGTAAATTGACGCTGAGTGCCAAATGCCGGGGCACCCACCTGGAGCCTCTTTCTAGAACTTCTTGTATTTATTTCCACAACAGGCCTTATTCCTAGTATAGAAATAAATCTTTTGAAAAGATTCCTCTCTGCATATATACATTTCTCCTCAAAGTGACCCATATATAGATTAGCAATTTCTGGAGCCATAGAGGACCCCATGGCAATACCCTGAAACTGCCAAAAAAATTCATTGAATGAAAAATAATTCTTGGTTAATATTAGTTCAGTCAGTGCCACAAGAAAGAATGTAGGTGAATGGCGATCTTGTCTTTTCATCAATGTTTTTTCTATGGAATATTTCTGTGGAATATTTGTATATAAGGAGACCACATCTAAAGTTGCTAGAAGAACATTGGCATCAACATATATATCCTATTTCATATATTATATTTTTCATTGCCTTGCTTCATGTCCAATGTATAGTTAATCTCATACAGTATATTGATCAATATGTATCTGTTTTTGGAAATTTATTTTGATCCTGTCTTTTTAATACTATATTGAATAACTTTGGAGTAACTTTTATCAAGGGGTCTTTCTATTACCTGTATTAAATAAATAAATGTATAATTATATTTTTATAGATTCCCCTGGACAAAACCTACATGGTGAAACTCATAGGTTCAGCATCCAGGCCAGTTTGGCTGGAGCTCCTGGAGGTTTTTTGTCATCTTCCAGGTATGGAACAGAGGTCACTGTGGGGGGTGTGGGGGGAGTGTCAGCTGAAGCTGCCATGAGGGTGGTGTGTCTTTCTGATTGCTTCGCATTCCTTCCCATGTGCATAATTGCTTCAAAGCTGTAACGCTTATCTGTCAAGGTTACTGGAGGGGTTGGTGGTGTCTAGCTTTCGTGGGAGCTTCTTTCGTTCCCAGCTTTGTGGCCATTAGAGAATATGCCAAATGCCTGCGTGCAGGAGTCCATCTAATTGGGTAGGGCTGGGGGGGGGGCGCATACAAATGCCCTATATCCTATTATGCGCATAGGTAACCCGCCATTCCTAACAGTGTTCATGTTACTGCATCTTGGAAGTGTGTACTTTGTTGTTTGGCTGTGAATTTGTGAATTTTCTGCATTGTGCAGGGGGCTGGACTAGATGACTCTGGAGGCCCCAACTCTATGATTCTAGGAGGTGGTCAACTGAGCCTCAGACCTGCCCACTTTGAGCAGCTGTCGACCAGTAGTCTGTCTGTGTGGGGGGGAGGCCCACAGGAGAGCTGCAGAAGGGCCTGATTCTCTTTCTGGGGCCACTTGTCCCATGTGGCACAGTACAATGCATGTGAGAAGTGGTGCCACAAACAAGTTCAAGTCCCTCACTAGGAGCTAAACAGCCCCTGGAAGGGTCAACTCCTTCCTTATGACTGGTAAGCAGGGAGGAAGCAAACCTGCGTTTGAGCATCTCTATTCAGGCTCTAGGAGCTGCGGTGGCTCAAGTGGTTAAGACGCTGAACTGCAGGCTGTGGAAGGTCAGTAGTTCAGCAGTTCGAGACCCAGGTGCCGCATGATGGAATGAGCTCCCGTCTCTAGTTCCAGCTCCTGCCAACCTAGCAGTTTGAAAGCAAGAAATTGCAAGTAGATAAAGAGGTACCACTTCGGTGGGAAGGTAACAGCGTTCCATGCACCTTGGTGTTTAGTCATGCCGGCCACATGACCACGGAAACGTCTTCGGACAGCGCTGGCTCTTTGGCTTTGAAACGGAGATGAGCACCGCAACCCTAGAGTCGGATTCGACTGCCTTTCGAGCAAGGGAACCTTTACCTTTACCTTTATTCAGGCTCTATGTTTTTATTGTAGCCTTTTTATGCCCCGTTCCTCCACTGGGGAACGTACAGAGTTTTCCCACGGACACAACTGTATCCTTATAACAACCGTGTGAGGGAGATTAGGCTAAGAGATAGTGGCTCAGTTCACCCACAGAATAAAGCCATTTTCAGATCCTAGTCTGACATACTCTAACTAACTAAGGCCAATGTAGTAATACCTTAAAAAAAATAAAGCTATGGTGGGCCACATTTGGAATAGTGTGTGCCGTTCTGGCCACTGTATCTTTAGAAATGGATATTGTGGAGTGGGGAAAAGTAGAAAGGAGGGTTACTCAGATGATCAGGAGACTGGAGCACCTTCCCTATGAGAAACGGCTTGAAAGCCTGGGACTGTTCAGTTTAGAAAAAAAAGCAAAGGGGACACATGACAGAGGTTTATAAAATTATGCATTGGGTGGAGAAAGTTGATAGAAAGCTTTTTCTTCTTCTTCCATAATACCAGTACTCAGGGGCCACTCAATGAAGTTGTTGGGAAACAGTTTCAGGAAAGACAAAGGGAAATACTTTACTCAATTAATAATTAAATTGTGGAATTTTCTGCAAGTGGAGTGATGGCCACAATCACAGATAGCTTTAGAAGGGAATTAGACAGATGGAAGAGAGGTCCATCAGTGGCTATTAGCCATGGTGACTGAAGGAAGCCTCCATCTACAGAGACAGCAACTCCCATTGCTGGGAAGGAACGTTAGGGGAAGGCTTTGGCCTCTATGCTCTGTTTGCTTAGCTGTTCAGGGCTACTGGTTGGCCTGTGTGAGAGACACTATGCTGGACTAGATGGACCACTTGTCTGATTCAGCAGGCTCTACTCATGTTCTAAGGGTTACTGGAGTGGTCTGAATTCAGATGATCACATGAACCAAGATTTCACATGTGAATCCTGGTCTTAGTATGACATGCTAACCATCATACCACAGTGACTTGGCCCTGTATTGCCACATGACAGTGCTCTCTCTCTCTCTCTCTCTCTCTCTCTCTCTCTCTCTCTCTCTCTGTGTGTTTGTGTGTGTGTGTGTGTGAGAGAGAGAGAGAGAGAGAGAGCAATTCACATTTTGTGCCCACATGACATCTCAATATTTCATCCAGCAATATGAGCTAGGATTGTCATCCTGGAACTGGATCATAGATACCACACAGGCTAGAGTGTCTCTTTTCACTACATCTTTTACTCGATCTTATTTACTGCAAAATTTCACATTTTTCACCTTTCTAAAAAGAGAGAGAGAACAAGTTTCTAGCCCTTATGTTTGCAGAGGTGGGTTTGATACCATTATCTGGTAAAATCCATGAAGCAAGAAAAGTCAGCAGGATTTCTAGGGGCAGGAATTTGGTGTCTAGTTCCTTTCTAAGACCAGAGAAGCTGAAGCAATAATGCAAAACAAGCAACTATAAGAATATATGCTTATTTTTGCATGATGGATGCTAGCAACAGAATCCAACTTTTCAGCACTGGAGTAGAAAGCTATAAATTCAAGGAAAGCAATTATGTACATTGCAATAACAGTGAATCAAAAGCTGACAAACAGAATTAAGAACAGTACTTAGTCCCTCTTCAAACTGGTCAGACGGGGAATGAAATAAACAATGTCAGCATAATCTAATTTTGGATGAAGCAATTGAATTACAATCCTTTCTTGTACACAATGTCAAAAATATTTTAAAAAACAAAGAAAGAAACCCATATGGAGAGAGTAAAGAGACATTTCCAAGAAAATCACTTTCATATAAGTTTCTGCAAACTCAAGCATGAGCCTTTTGAAATAACTGCTGTTTCTTCTTCCACAGGTCCTAAGAGACCCATTCAAATCTTGTGTCTTTGCATTAATATCTTGAGATGAAACAGTCCACTTGAGTCAAGTGCCAGCAATTGAATTATGCTCTTGAGAATTAAGGTGGGAGAAAGGGATTAAATCGACAATCCCTTTTGTACCATCATTCTCCTTAAAGCTGAGAATGCAGAACATTTAACTGTTTAGAGTGATGGATTTGGGGAGATGGGGAAATCTACAGAATTTTTTTAAAAAAATCCTCAGTGAAGTAATAAGCATTGTTTGGAAATCATCATCTCCCCAGTTTTATGCAGAAAGGTCACAATTTAGTTCCAGGTGTTATGTTTGTGCAAAAGATTGTTGAAGTACCCTTACCTTTTCCCATTTCCCTTTGTCATCTCCTGGATAATTTTTAAAAGAACCTTTACCTTGAAGGCTATGGTGGCTATCAGTGGCCCTGATTTCTGAATCCAAATGCTGACAGAGAACTATGGCACGGGGAAGCTGTGGGTAACTTACGTATTGGCTTTTATGCATTCAGGTGGAGAGAATGTTCTGTTACTACAGATAGCTGGACACTACATATAAATTGGCTGAGCTAATGGCATATATCCAGCTATTCTCCAAGTGTCTTTCCTCCATCTTCCATTGCTCTTTCTCCAACAGATGAGCCACTTACACTGGAAGAAAGGTCCTTAGGCTGGAGGAGGGCTTCAAACCGACCCCGAAGGAAAGGAGGGGCAACTGGCTGAGCTAATGGCATATATCCATTCTCCAAGTGTCCTTCCTCCATCTTCCGTTGCTCCTTCTCCAACAGATGAGCCACTTACACTGGAAGAAGGGTCCTTAGGCTGGAGGAGGGCTTCAAACCGACCCAGAAGGAAAGGATGGGCACAAATAGTTTCATAAATAAGTAAACTTTGCTCAGTGGAGTGGTCGGTAGGGCTGGAGATGGCAGTGGCTGAGACATTCCGCCATTACAACATCTTCAGGCAACAGAGATCAGTTCACCCAGAGAAATCGGCCACTTTGGAAGGTGAACTCTGTGGCATTATAGCCCACTGAGGTCCCTCCCCTGCCCAAATCCCGCCCTCTTCAGGCTCCACTGGCCAAATTTCCAACCCAGAGCTGGCAACCCTAGTGGTTGGATCCAATCCATTAGCAATATATATTAAAACAAGTTATACAGACATGGTCCTTCCACCTCCCCCTGAGAAATTTCAGGCCATGCATTCCCTCTTGTCAGGCGGATCTTGACGCCCCCAGTCCAGATGTACACAGCACGACAAAAGACAGCCTCAGTGTTGCTAATGGAGTGCTCTTTGTTTTTCTGTTTCCTTAATATCTTAAGCACTCGGTCTTAGACTGTATTACATTCTCCATGAACCTTGTGGTTACAAGCCAAAGGATGCCCGCATGATATTTAGTGCTCTTGTCTGTGAGCTGATAAGAGAGTCTGGATTGTCTAAACTCTTTAAGTGCTAAATGTCAGCCTGGAATTTGGGTAACTACAGCTGAACAATGTGCCTTATTTAAAAATGTCCCCTTAACCCATTTAGAAGCCTCTTAGATCTAATGCTGGGCTGTTTGGACAGGGTAATAGTTTGCTTTTAGAAATCATTTTTTGTGATGTAATAATCTCTATCCCAACCAAACACTATTTGCATTAGATTAGATCTGCTAAGCAGGGAGATAAAATGGTACCGAGTCCTAAAGCCTGTCAAATGTTACCTCTTTCTAAATCTCAACACAAACCGTATTTTTGTAGGGTGCCCTTCTCCTGAACTTGCAGCTGATAATTTCAAGGGCTATAATGTGCAGTCTTAACAGGGAAATGGCTCATGCCATTTAACACACCCAGTTATAGACCTGTCAGAATTGCTTGGGTCATCTTGGCCTTGTTTCCCACAAGGACTCCGACAACATTTAGAGGGTTGTGAAGGCCACCTGATGTTGTTTGTACCCAGGCCCATTTCCCTTGTCAAGGCCAGATGAGTGGAATTCAGAGGCTGCTGGCTGAGGTAGGAAATAATAATGACTGTTCTTATTATTTAAATTACTGACATGCCGCCTCTTCAGCTATCAAGTTCCTGACTATCAGCAAACAGTGGCATAAACTTTTAAGAATATAAAAATAATAAAAAATAGACAATAAAACCATGTAAAAGGCAAAGACAAAAGTCATCCGCTGCAAAATTCTTGGAATGGAGCAAAAACAAAATAACCCTTTCCTGAGGGGAAAATGGCGGCCAGTGTGTGGGGGGAACCCACAGTTAAAAACAGGCCAACACATTCAGGCAAATGCCTGGGTCATGAAAAATGATCTCCCAAGCCTGCTGTGGTTAAAGCTGAAGCCTGGTCTACACACAGAGAGAGCAGAGATGAAATAGTAGGCTCCTGAGGTACTAGAATGGATGGCACCATTTCAGATTACAGATAGGGACGATACCATTTTGAACACTCTGCGTTAAAGAACTCTATGCAAATAATGAATGAGCATAGTAGAGAGAAGGCTTGATTAGACCTTCCATCCTTAATTGTCTATTACAGGGCTTTTTAAAAACATGGGGAATATTTAGAAAGTATCACCCACCTGCATCCTGAAGTGTTACAGCCCATTGTATCTCCTCAAGATGCTACCATCTTCTTTGTCTGCTTTTCTTTTGTCATTCACGCCCTGCTTTTTTCCCTAATGGGGGCCCAGTACGGCTTATCACATCATTCTTCCCTCCTCCACCCTATCCCCACAACAAACCCCCCATGAGGTATGTTAGCTGAGAGAGTCTGATAGGCCCAAGGTCACCTCGTGAGCTTCTGTGACGGTGCAGGGATTCAAACCCATTTGTCCCAGGTTCTAGTCTGACAGTAGTAGCCCTGTTCACTGGTTACACTGAATGCATGTGTGAGCTATGTACAGTGTATTTAGGATTGCCAACCTCCACTTGAAACCTGGAGATCTCCCACAATTACAATTGATTTCCAGATGACCAAGATCCATTCCCCTGGAGAAAATGACTACTTTGGAGGGTGGACTCGATGGCATTATATCATGCTGAAGTCCCTCCCCTCCCCTCCCCAAACTCTGCCCTCAGAATCTCAAGGACTTTGCCAGCCCAAACGTTATACACTTGATTTTTCTATATGCACGCGTAGCCTTGACAATGCTCCCAGTGGGCCTGCTGAAGAGGACCACCCAACCACTCAGCAAAATTGGGAGCTAGACTTTCTCCAAACTTAATTTTCTCTATTAAAAAGTCAAACATGAAGAAAAAAACCAATTCTAATGGAAGGCTGCCTAGGTCATTGGTGGAGCCGTGCACGCAAAGCAAGCAGACGTAATAGGCACCAGCTGTAAGGACTGGAAAGACAAATTGTTGCAGAGAATAGGCCAAAATAGCCCTCAGTAGTTCCAGAAGTGTGAGCTAATGACTTTGGCAATTGGGGTGCATTCATTATCTGCAGGGGGGGGGAATCCCATTCAAAGTTTATGGTCTGAGAGACAAAAATTAAATCCTGAATACTGTTTAGAGTGCTGCACGTGTCATTTTGTTCTCCCTACATGAGTGCGAACAACTCAATGGACGGAGTGACAAATCTGGATCTGCACTCAAGCTAAAGGGTTCCCTTAGTGCTAGTCATATAATCAATAGAAAAATTCTGTTACTCAATTTTTTTAAAAAATTGCTGTTATCTAGTGCACACAGGAGATCTAATTCAGAAGATAACTACCAAGGACTCTGTTCTTTAAAGGATTAACAGTTACATCTAATGGGATGTGTCTTAGTAGAAATACTGATAACTGTGGGAATGTATATTGAAACATAGGTTAGGGATGTCTCTTTGAGGGTGTCTGTGTTTTTATCACCCAGCACTCTGTAGCATGTGACCTTTATGCCCCAGAATATGCAGAATACATATAGTGCCATGTAACAGTTATGCCCATTGTGCATCTTTTTGAAATCTGAATTTTATTACCAGGGGTCGTTTCATAGAAAAAGAGCTAGGGGAACTCATTAGCATAACTCATTAGCATATGCCACACCCCCTGACATCACCAGAAGTGTGTCATAAGGCCACACCCCCTGACATCACCGGAAGTGTGTCATAAGGCCACACACCCCGCCCCCAACGGTCCTGGCCACCGCCGGCCTTGCAGCTCTACTGCCGAGCCCCATGAGGGGCCCGGCGGTGGACCTGCAAGGCAGCAGGGGGCGGGGCTTTGTCATATGCCCCACCCCCATACCTCACCCGGGGGAACTGCGATCCCCCGCGATCCCCCCCGAAATGACCTCTGTTTATTACCATCATAAGAACAGAATTTTTAAGCAGGCAAAGAGAGGAGAGGGAAGAGAAGAAGAAGAGTTGAATTTATACCCCTCCCTTCACTCGGAGTCTCAGAGTGGTTTACAATCTCCTTCCCTTCCTCTCCCCACAACAGACACCCTGTGAGGTAGGTGGGGCTGAGAAAGCTCTGAGAGAACTGCTCTTGAGAGAACAGATCTGCGAGAACTTGTGACTGACCCAAGGTCACCCAGCTGGCTGCATGTGAAGGAGTGGGGAATCAAACCCGGTTCTCCATCTTAGAGTCCGCCACTCTTAACCACTACACCAAACTGGCTCTCAGAGGGAGATGATTGGTTTACAGGCTGCTGCCGTCACAGCTACTCCTTAAGTGAACATTGAGAGAGCCTTTTTCTTACAGCTATTTATTTATTTACTCCATTTATACTGCCTTACCCACCCAACAAGGACTCAAAGCAGCTTACATTGTTCTCTTCCCCTCCATTTTATCCTGATAGCAACTCTATGAAGCAGGTCAGGCTGAGAACATGTGACTTGATCACCCATCAAGCTTCCGTGGAAAAATGCGGATTTGAATCTGGGTCTTCCAGACCACTACAGTACACTGGCTGTTCCCTAAAGTGAAGGGGTAATTAGTGTGTCCTCTTCTAAATGGAAAGTTATAGGTTTCCCCCAGTCTATCATCTTCCCCTTTCTTTCAGCTTTTTAATGGTACTTCCCCTGTCTGTACCAGTGAAGTTGTTGTGGAGAAGAGAGAGAGTCACCTACACACAGAGAACAGAGCATGTCAGAAAGATCTTAGCTGGTGGGTTGGACAGTATGGGAAGAGGTGGTCCTTCAAGTGGTCCTTCAACAAGGGTTGCCAAACTATGCTTTGAGACCTGATTCTTTGAGGCTGTGGTCAGGTGGCTAAGGCAGAATAAACTGGAGCTGAATCCAGACGACAGGGGTAATGCTGGTTGGGAAGGCTGATATCCTGGACCTGGAAGGACTGAATGAACTTGTCCTAGATGAAGTGATGCTGCCCTTTTCAGAGTGGGTTAAGGGTATGGTGGCCAGGAGCACCTCCTATCAGCTGTATCTGATTTGCCAACTTTCTCATTACCTAGCCCCAGCTGATCTAGCCATGCTGATGCATGCTTCTGTAATCTCACGGCTGGACTACTGGAATGCACTCAGTGTGGGGCTGCCCTTGAAGACAACCTGGAAACTATTAACTGGTCCAGAATGTGGCAGCGCAACTGCTGTCAGGGGCTAGCCACCAGGAACATATGTTGCCCACTTTGAAAAAGCTGCATTAGCTGCCAGTACGTTTCCAAGTTCAATGCAAGATGCTGGTTATGATGATCTTTAAAGCCCTTCATGATGCTCACATCATCATGTTATTCGAAGGACCGTCTCCTTCCACATGCCCCTGTGCACCAACTACAGTCATCAGGCAGCCATCTGCTCGCTATCTCACCACTTAGGGTGACCCTTCTTCGTCTCCTTCCGCATGTCCCGCAACTACAGTCATCAGGCAGCCATCTGCTTGCTATCTCACCACTTAGGGTGACCCTTCTGCTCGCTATCTCACCACTTAGGGTGACCCTTCTGGCATTGACCAGAGCCCAGCCCTTTTCCATCATGGCTCCAGCTCTGAGGAATGGGCTTCCTCCTCAGAGAACTTCAGGGACACTCCAAGACCTGCTTGTTTACTAGGACTCTCGAGGGAGTTTGAGTTGGCAGGCATCTTTTAAGGGGGGGGATTTGGGATTTGCTATTTTATTTTTGGTTTTAGCTGGAGATGTTTTAACTATTATTATAAGCCACGTTGAACCACTAAGAAAGGCAGGGTATAATAAATTCAGAGCTGGAGAGTCAGAGGAAATGGTGAAGGAAAAACAGATACTAGCTTCACCTTCCTCTTTTGCCGTCATGCATTCTCAAGGGGCACTCCTCTACTTTTCTGACTAGTGTAATCCTAAAAGTTCTGTCACTGCTGACATCATCAGTACAAGTCCTGCCGACTTCATTTCACTGCACATACAAGTACAGCCAGTAATAGAAGTGTGCCTTATAGAGCGGGTTGCTTTCTAGAAAGAAAAAAGCTATCTCCTTTTGAATGCTGTCCTGGTGTCAAGTAGCTCATGGTTTGGTTTGGTTTGGTTTGGTTTGGTTTGGTTTGGTTTGGTTTGGTTAGGCAAGGAGGAAGATTATATAGGCTATTTCAGCTGCGATTCAGTTTAGAAAGAACCACAGTTAGTAGAAGAAAAGTGAATATAGGGAACTAGAAGACAGGGATGTTTCATCATTATAATTTTGACAAATGGCAAGATGCTTATAAAACGCATGGCCTTGCTATGCTTAGAAGTCCTAGTTCCTGGGCGAGCCATCCGAAGGCATTATATGTATTCAGTTTTGACATATATGAATACACAGACATAAAGTATATTTTCATCTTCTGCATTTATTGGCAAATGTTACTGCAGTCATATAAACAGAACAGAGTTCATTTTCAGAATTACTGCAAGAGGTGATCCAAAAGACAGCCCTAACTCACATCTATCTGTTGACTGACTCCAAGAGCAACAATTAACTGTTTATAACCAATGGCAGTGGTTTATAGCCTTAGAGTTGCCCAAACCGAGACATGTCTATAAAACTAGCCTTGTTTAGACACAGGACAATTAGAATCCTGAGCAGCTTTGCTCTGTGTGCCAGATCCATTTTAAAGGTCCTGTCTTGTTTAATTGCAATAAAGTCATTCACATCTACACTCTGCAGACCAAAAACATGGCAGCCATTTCTTAATGGGGAGGTAACTGAGAGCTGCACTTGGCTCCTACTGGATGTTCTTGTGAAATTCCATCACAATGACATTCTGCAGTTGCGCTGGGCGTATGGCGTGAGTGGGGTTTACTATAGAAGAGCCTACAATGGACGAAAGCATAATTTACATATCAACATTGTTACACGACTTCCCATAGGAACAGGAAGAATATTCTTGGTATCTATGTCACTCCAGTTAAGAATTCCAGTTTTCATAAACAACATTTTTAAAACATTGTTAATAGGTCCAAACTGTTCTGATTCCAATCATACAGAGTTTTGGCAGTCAAGCGTTCAAAACAATTCCAATGAAGGTGTTTAGATTTTCCCCATCTGGCCTCTGTAGGCTTTCTATTTAATCTGTGGAGCAAGATGGAGAGGCATGTATATCATCATACCATACAGTCACAGCTAAGTAGATGGGGGCTATGCCAAGAGCACCCTAGATATCTGCCACTGTGGTTCAGAAGAGGTGGGGCCCATGTGACTATTGTGCCTATGAGGTGTCACTTAAAAAGATTTGTAAAGTTAAGGGTCTAGTCTTGGCCCATGGATTTGGAGTCTTGTCTCAAGGAAAAGACTCCAGCTACAATCTGAAGACCACTTTCCAGGAATTAAGCTCAATTGAATAATGTGAGTTAATTCTGAAGAGATCTAGGCTTAGAATTGGTCTCTAAATGTGGAAGCTTGTGTCAATGCATTCACTGTCACAACAACTGTGATCACCTCATAATCCTCTCATGCTGACATTTAATGTAAAACATAAAAAAAAACTAGATAGAAGATGCATACTGAACTTTTGAGAGACCGAGAACTGATAGTAAGAACAAAAACAGAAATACAAGACTTTTTAAAAAGAAATCTACAACCAGAAACACCAATAAATATAGTCTGGGATGCCTTTAAAGCATTCCTGAGAGGTTGGTTCATCAATCAAAGTGCATGGAAGACAAAACAGAGAAAGAAAAAAATTGAAAATCTGAAAGAAAAAGTTAAAAATGAGGAAGATAAAATGAAGATGATGCCGGAAGAGAAAATAACAGAAAATAAAGTAAAAATGCTACAGCACCGGATGAATATTCTACTTACACAGGAAATAGCCAAAAATATAGAAATTACTAAACAATACTATTTCAAAAACGCCAACAAACCCACTAGATGGCTGGCCTATAAACTAAAGAAAGACAGGGGAAAAAGATTAATTATATCACTGAAACTGACAAAAATGAAATAAAATATTCCTTTCTTTCTTTTTTTTTAAATTATTTTTATTAAAGTTTTCAACTATAACATAACACAGTTATACAAATAAAGATAGTGTCAATTCAACATTATCATATACACAAAATCCATATATGAAACTTTAACTAACAAACCATAAATTAACAACAACCTAACAATTATTTCCAATAACTCTTATCTGGTTCCTCATTAGCAAATATCTCAAAAAAGTGCAATTATTTCTTTGTAACGTTGTGGAATGGAGGATGACGAGCTTATGGATTTGTCTAAAGTCACCTCAATAAAGTCTACCCATTTTGCGTAAAACATTGACTGTTTCCTGTAGGAATTTGTTGGTGGTACTGACGTCATTATCTTTTCCATCGTATAGTACTCCCATACTTTGATATACCATTGATTCAATTGTATGGGCAAGGTGTTTTTCCAATTAGCGGCTATCACAGTTTTTGCCGCCATCAGGAGTGTTGAGATTAGATCCTTCTTCAGCAAAGGGATCTTATTATCTTGCCATAGGTCTAGTAGGAACAAGTCCGGAGTAAAGGGTATGTCAATTTTTGTTATTGTTTTAATGTTTTGGAGTACAGTTGTCCAAAATTGTTTAATTTTCTTACAGAACCACCAACAGTGCATGTAGTCAGCTGTTTCTCCACATCCTCTCCAGCATAGGGGTGAGTGTGCTGTATTTATTTGATGGAGCTTCAAGGGTGTATAGTACCATCTAAGTACTATCTTAAGAGCCTGTGCTCTGATGTTTAGAGATTTGGACGTCATGCTTGGAGAGGACCAAATTTTTTCCCATATTTGATCTGTTAAGGGGGTTGAGCTGTCAGCATTCCATGCCAGTTGATAAGTAGTAAATGTATCATTCTGGTGGGATAATAAGATTTTATAAATTGTAGATATCATATTTCTATTAGAAAACTTGTGAAGGGACATCAGCTTTTCAAAAGGAGTATATTGTTGGAGAGTGTTCTCTTTAAGAAAGAGAGTGTTCCATAAATGTTTTATTTGTATATACTCATACCATGGAATGCTGTTTTTGATTTTCTTTTCTAAAGCATTTTTTTCTAACATTCGAAAGTTTGTTCCAATATCATGGAATCTAACTATATTATTCTTTTTCCAGGTTGAAAAGGATTCGTTAGAAAGGGCAGGCACAAACCAGGATTGTCGCGTAAAGCAGGTAAGTAGAGATGGGTTTGGGGCCAGTTTAGCTTTCCACTTATCCCAAGTGCTCAAAGTATTTTCTAGAAAGAGATTTTTATGAATGTCTGGCGATCTTTTTTGCTTCTTTTCCCACATTGTTTCAACAAAAGTGTTGTTTTCTAGGTATTCATGTTCTATGGTTTTCCAATCGGCTTTATAGTTGTTACAGCTTTGTTTCAGGAGGCCTACAAGGGTAGTGCTATTATAGTACAATACTAAATCAGGGAGTGAAAGGCCTCCTTGTGATGGTAAACGCCTCAGTGTTGAAAAATTTATTCTGTGTAACGATTTATTCCAGACGTATT
>NW_015172575.1:678235-680914 GCF_001447785.1 Gekko japonicus
CAATTCCTTGGATGGAGAGCTAGCCAGGCCTGGAGAACAAGCTACCAAGCAGCTCCCACTGAGAGAAGAGTGTTTACGCAGAAGAAGAGAAGCAGAGGAGATTGGATTTATACCCGGCCCTTCACTACCCAAAGGTGTCTCAGAGCATCTGACAAACTCCTTTCCCTTCCCCTCTCCACAACAGATACCCCCTGTGAGGTAGGCGAACCTGAGAGAGCTGTGACAGAAATGGCTCTTTTCCAAGAACAGCTCTTATCAGAACTATGGCTTGCCCAAGGTCATCCAGCCAGGTGCAAGTGGAGGAGTGGGGGAATCAAACCCGGCTCTCCCAGATTAGAGTCCGCGCCCTTAACCACCACACCAAACGAAGGCAGCTAAGGAAGCCGGAGATGCTGACAAGCTAGAGGTGACCTCCTCTGCATGACGTGGGGGCAGGATGAGAACAGGGGCCCCTGCCAGGCACAAGCAAGCAACCACGGCAGTGGGAGACTCATTTGTTTAAACATGTGAAACCTTGTATGGTAAAGTGGATGCAGGATATGGGTTATAGTATAGATATTGACGAGTGGGCTAAAATATGGAAACAAATGAGATTCCTTAAATCAACATCACTCGAAGAAAATATATATAAGATGTTTCACAGGTGGTACTGGACTCCAGATAGGATTGCTAAATATACAAAAACAATGTCTAAAAACTGTTAGAATAATAATAATAATAATAATACCTTTCGATTTATTGATCACTCAATCCGGCAGAGCTGCTGGCTCTGAGCGATTTACAATTACATGGTTTCACACAAGGGACTAACAGTTTCATAGGGGTAAGGGAGGACAACATATAATTCTTTCATACGTTCATTTTTTCATATGTAGTAGAAATGTGAAAAAATACAAAATTTTTGGAGAATGATGAAAAAAATTATATTAGAAATCTTAAATGTTGATCTTAGTTTACTATCAGAAATATATCTATTAAATATTATTCCAGATTGTTATGAGCTAAAAGATAGATATCTGTTAACTTATATCCTAACTTCATCAAGAATATTACTTGCTTGATACTGGAAAAATGAAAAGTTGCCTTCTAGACAAGAAATAGCTTGGAAACTGCTAGAAACTGCAGAAATGGATAAATTGACAATGTTAATACAGGGAAAAAATGAAACTTTATTTCAAAAAAGATGGTCAAAAGTGTACAGATGGTGGAAAAATAATATGACGTAAAAAGACTCCGAAAAGATAAGGAGATTTTTCAACAAATGGTTGTAAATTATGGAAAAATGTATTTAAAAAGTATTAAAAACAACAACTGTGATCACCTGTTGACCTGTCTTAATTGTATGTCCTTGACCCAAAATTCCTGCCCAAGTTTCTTTGTACTATTCCTTTAGTAGAAGAAGCAACATCCCTCTGCATTCCCCTCCACTGGTGAATGGGAGAGTCTTATGGATGGAGTCACTCAGTGACCACATGGAAACTTGTATAACTGCAGAAAATTGCTGGCTTGGGAGAAGCATTCTTTTTACATCGTTGTGGCTGTCATTGTTTTGTAGGGAGGCTTCGAAACAGGAACACATGTTCCACAAGACGTTGGCTGAAGTCTCTTAGGTTCTTTCTCAACTCATAGGGCTGGTGTGAGGATAAAATGCTACTTTGAGCAGAATTTGCATTTTCAGCCATGGACAATCTTTCATGAAGCGTTTCTCTAGTCTTTTTTCTCCAAGTCCTGGACACCAAGCAATGGCCAGAGGAAGCAAAGTGAGTCTCTCTTAAGAGTGGGTTTTTAAGTTTCTAAGAAGCTATGTCATCTCTGACGTAGCCCTGCATAATAACACAGAGCTTCTAATCTGGTACTTCTCTTTCCACTAATGTGGGAAAGGAGGGACATTTCTAGATGAGAGTTAGTAGATGCAGGAGACCCTGACCTGGATAGCCCAGGCTAGCCCGATCTCATCAGATCTCAGAAGCTAAACAGGGTCGGTCCTGGTTAGTATCTGGATGGGAGACCACGAAGGAAGTCCAGGGTTGCTAGAGGCAGGCAATGACAAACCACCTCTGTTTGTCTCTTGCCTTTAAAACTCTATGGATTGCAATAAGTTGGCTGCAACTTGATGGCACTTTCCACAACCACCACCAGATGGAAGGAAGTCCTTAACCCTTCTCCTGCCTGCCAATTATCCCCTTTGAATTTGGAGTTTTTTCCACTACCTGGACTCTGAGATAGGAGGAAGCCCATATGTACAGAGAAATTACAAGAGAGGAGACATTTGCCAGGAAGAACCAGTGGGCACAGGAGTGTTAATCCCCTTTATGAATCTAGCCTGCAAAGATCCCTGATTGCAGTTATTGGCAAATACTTGAACAGTGCAGGGACGAAGAGGCTGTTTGTCTCTTCTTTTGTGCCATAACCCCTTGAAAATCTCTCCCTCTGAGCTGCTTTTATCTGTCTACATATATTTATTGCAAAAGTTTATTGGCTGCCTTTCCACCCATTTGGTCCTCGGGACACTAACAAGTAGGTTTCAGTATAAAACAATTCAAACAAAACCATAACACTTCTAAAACAATCAGCTGTGCATAGGGGATTGAAGCACCAAGTGCCACCAGTTGCAATCCAATATGAAGGCCTTCTGCAACAACAACAAGAAAGACATCAGTTTTCTCCAGAACATCTGTA
>NW_015172575.1:681065-706175 GCF_001447785.1 Gekko japonicus
CAAGAGTTCAAATAGCACCTTTAAGACTAACAAATAGCACCTTTAAGACTAACCTTTAAGACTAAGACGTTGGGGGTGGTGTGTGTGGCCTTATGACACACTTCCGGTGATGTCAGGGGGTGTGGCCTTATGACACACTTCCGGTGATGTCAGGGGGTGTGGCATATGCTAATGAGTTATGCTAATGAGTTCCCCTAGCTCTTTTTCTACGAAACAACCCCTGAGCCTATCTAACCTCAGCTAAAGCTGTTTTCCAACCTCCAGGTGGGGCCTGGAGATCTCATGGAATTACAACTGTTCTCCAGACTACACGAATCAACTCTCCTAGAGAAAATGGCTGTTTTGGAGGGTGGACTGTATATGGCATTATGCCTCACTGAGGTCCTTTCCCTCCCCAAACCCTGCCCTTCCCAGACTCAACCCCTGTATCTTTAGGAATTTCCCATACTCATTGGACTCTGGGGTGAAAGTCAAGAACCCCAGTCAACCTGGCTAAGTATGGGCCCCCATGGTTGCAAGCTGTAGCTAAGGACGGGTAAGCTCTATCCAGTGAATCTCCCATCAGTATGCCTCCATTTCCTTCTCTCCAGTGTATTCTGGGAATTGTAGTTCCCAGAATGACCGCCATTACCAAAAAGTGCTAAAAAAATTCCCAGAAGTGCTGCACAGAAAGGCACCATGCAGCAGCTTGAGCAGACTGCCACAGGACGGGGTCCTACACACACATACACAGACACTGAGGAAAGTTTAGTTTTCCATAGTTTTCCACAGTGCAGGGTGACCTTCAGTGAGAAAAACGGGTAAACACCCCATTTTCCCCTGGCCTGCCTTTTTTTTAAAATCACAGCTCCACTAATGGTTGCAATCTGTAAAAAATAAATCGCAGGAGGGGGAAGTTCATTGTGGAACTATGTATAACGTGCAATTCCATGTGGCTGTGTATTATTATATTTTGGCTGCAGTTATGGGACAGAGGGAAGCATGCTTAAACCTTTTAATTGCGACAGGATCCAAAGCACCCAAGTGCTGGATTGTGGCCATAGATTATTGCATATTTCCATTTAAAAATCCTAAACATCAGAAACGTGGAGAAGAAAATGTTCTTCCTTCATCCTTGAACCACTTCCCGTAACCGTGAGTGTTCAGAGTTCTCACTGTTTCTGAACAGTTAACCTTCCTGATCCTTCCCCTTAAAAAAAAAAGTCTCACGTACAAACAGAATGTCAATAATAATTTGCAATAATCCTCCTAATGGTACACATTACTCAATAAAGTATTCATAGCGTAGGCTTATCGTGGCTTTCTATCAGGCCTGCTTGACATTTGGCTAGCTGTACTGTTGTAGGAAACTGACACTTGGCAGCTCTTGCTGTTTTTAATAAATCAAGACAATAAACAGCTTCAATGGCATCTGCTTGGAGACTTCGGTTTAAGCACAGCTTTAATGATAGGTAAGTGTAAATTAATCACAGATCACAATGGGCCTCGTAAGTCCTCTTGGATGGATTTGTTTCTTTGTCATTATAACAATCAGGAAAATAATAGCTAGGGTGGGCTATATATAATCCATTTCCATTTGTTCTTGGTTGGGAAAAGAACTCATTAGGAGAGCCTGGGGTGGCCTAAAACAAGCAGGATCAGGCTGAAGGATCACACCAAGAGCTCAACTGATGCCTTTGTGCTGATGCTGGAATAGACCCCGGACTCGGACCCAGAACAGGTGAAGCTGGCATTGGCTACCTCCTTACAGAACATTCAAGGGCTTTTTAGAACTATTGATATGGGCTGGGGCATGCCATGAATTTCTGCAGTGAACATGTTCTACCATCAGAGTTACCATGTTGGACACGGTTGATCAGACACGAGCAGATTGCCGGATCTGTTTGGTTCGACACCAAACAACCAAAAGGCTAGCCAGACAGCTTTGCGTTGGGCTTTTGCAGAACTGCCTGTCAACAGTCATAAATTAATATCACCAAGGACTACTTTGCCAAACACTGAATGGTAGGATTTTTTTAAAAAAAACACAGCAGTTATTTATGACTGATATGTAGGATTTGTAACCTATGTAAATAATTGCCTGCTAAGCAAAGCCATGGGACTGCAACAATGGGGGAAGTGGAACTCAATGAGGCTGTGTGAAGATGCGCATGTGCAAAGGCCAGTTGTGGTGTACTATTAGGAAGGAACAAGAAGCGGGACTCACGATACTTGTGTGTGGGGGGGGAGTATTCCGCACAGCTCCCAGCCTGCAGAAGCAGGAGGAGCGCCGCACTGAGGAGGAGGAGGAGGCTACGGGTGACCCCAGCAGGCGCAGCTGCCTGGCCCACCAAGATTTCTCCCCGCCCCAGCCCGCAGCAATGGTGGCAAGCCCTGCGCGGCTCCCAGCTGCCTGGTCCACCAAGACTTCTCCCCCCCCATGACACCGGCAATGGCGGTGAGCCCAGCTGCCAGTTCTCAGTGGTAAGTGCATTCTCTGCGCATGTGCAGGGAACACTCTTTTACTTTTTTTTGGGGGGGGTTATGTATCTCCCATATAGTTTTTCAACATTTCAGATTTTTCTGCACACTTGGGGAGTGTTCCAAGTGTGCAGGAAAATCTGTTTACCCTCCATGTGGTCCCGATGTGCAGATTTAGATATCTGCATGCAGAGGAACCCTTGGCTATTTGAAATATAGATAGTTGAAACAATGCACAGATTGCCCATGAACAGGCTGATGAACAGCCATACAGGATGTGAGCTGAACTGGTGGGCATAAGCATCCTTAGTATGGGCTCAAAGTAAAGGCAAGATACAGGAACAGCAGAGCTGGTGATGTAGAATTACTGATATTGTCACAGCTATATGTTTATGCTATTGTGATGGCTGGACAAAATATAAATGCTACCCAAACAAATAACACAGGGAGCTCCTTCTCACCATCTTCTGAAGGCTCCCTTTTCTTTGGCATTCCTTTAATCAAAACTCTTCTTATGGGAAACAGAAGCAGTATTAGCTGACACAGAGCACCAGACTCCATGTATTTTGTGACATATAGTTAACTCAAGTGTGTTTCCTTAAAAGAAGTCACTGGGACTGTTGGTTGCTGGGATAATGGGGGCAGAAGAAGCATAATCAGGTATCATGGCTGCTGTGCAGACACCAAGGCTACAAAGCCCCAGTGACTCGGAAACTGGCATATGGTACTCAGACTAGATGGAATAGACTAAATGAGAAGGGAGCACTCCCTGGAGAAGACCCTGATGCTGGGAAAGATTGAAGGTCAAAGAAGACGGGGACGGCAAAGGATGAGATGGTTAGACAGTGTCATAGATCCAACGAACATGAAGTTGAGCAAACTTCAGAGGACAGCGGAAGACCGGAAGGCCTGGCGTGATCTGGTCCATGGGGTCGCAAAGAGTCAGACTCAACTGTGCGACTGAACAACAACAACAACTCAGACTAGATAGGTCACTTCCCCTTCCTCTTGAAGGTTTAGTTCTTTCATTCATCTTCAGTATGGCAACATCACCATTAGGTAAAAACTGTAATTTAAAAAGTCATGGAGGATTTCAAATGCTGTCCAATAAATATTGGATGTCTGAATTGGGTTGGGTTGGAGTTGGGAGGAGGTCATTAGACAAGCATACCGTGTAAAAAGGCTCAGGTGATGTGGAAGACCTTGACCGGAGACCCCGGAGAGCCATGACCAGACATAGTAGACAGTGGTCTGATTCTGCATTAAGCAGCTTCATGTGTTCTTAACCTGGAGAAGACACTTCATAGTCAAAAATGAGAATCACCTTCTAGGATTCTTAAGCAAGTCCTTCCAAGTAGCTACTTTCCCCATTGGTGGTATCCTCAAGAAGGAAATGTGAAAGGAAAGGTATCTCAAACATACATTATATGAGAGCCAATTTGGTGTAGTGGGTAGGAGCGTGGACTCTAATCTGGGAGAACCAGGTTTGATCCCCCACTCCTCCACATGCAGCTGCTGGTGTGACCTTGGGTCAGTCACAAGTTCTCTCAGAGCTGTTCTCCCTAGAGCAGTCCTTGAAAGAGCTCTCTCAGGCCCACATACCTCCCAGGGTGTCTAGTATAGGGAGGGGAAGGAAGAGGAGATTGTAAGCTGCTTTGAGACTCTGAGTGAAGGGTGGGGTATAAATAAAATTTCCTCCCCCCCTCCTCGTCTTCTAGACTAGAAGGGAATTGCCCCCATTTTCATGTGGCTTGTGGGTACTTTGCTTGATAAATCCTGCCAACTCGATGCCATCTCTCTCCAAATGTACCTTCAGTGGGTTTGTGAGTGACACACTAAAAGTCCCACTGATACCCAAGAACGCCTTTCCCTCTTCCTGTGTCCTTTCTAATCATGCCCACCCCTGCTCTTCTGAGAAGAACTGGCTGGGTGTTTCAACCGGCTGGCTCCAGCTCTGGAATCCATTTCCACTGGAAATGCATCAGAGTTCAAGTCTAGCTGTGATCTGAACCAGCTGTCAGAAGCATCTCTTAGTTCAGCCCTTTCTGTTAATGACATGTTTAACCATTCCTTGGTGTTTAATTTGGGGGGGGGGGGCAGTATGGTCTGTGCCTGAGCATGTGGTCTTTGTGCTTCCTGTTTTGCACCAGGTGTCATCTGATGCTGTCTTTGCCTAAGTACGGCGAAGTTGGAGTTGTCAGGGCTGCATCTAAATTTGGAATTAGAGCAGGAAAGTTGGATGGAGCCATCAATGCATTGTTTTCCATCTTTTCAGCCCTGAAGGAACAACGTATTAAACCCCTCTAAAACAGAATTGAAGATGACCATGATTTGATCTTATTTACATGCTGGGAAGAGCTAGATTCTTTGGAAAACATATAACCATTTCTAGTGGGTGTTTGAGCATTCATTGTACGCATGGAGCTCTGGTGTGTGCATGGAGCTCATTTGTATCACCTAGTTGTTGTGTAGATGAGGTGGATGACTGCCAGAAACTGGGCTTTACCTGTTGTGGCCCCTCAGCCATGGAACGAATGCCTTTCTCACAGTGGTTCACCCGGTACCTAACCTATTAAGTGCCAGGTGAAAACTTTTTAAAATTTTACATTTTTTCTTGGTTTTACTGGTGCTTTGAAACAGAAGTTAATTGTCTCCACAGGACTTGAAAGTCTTGAAAATCACAACCCAAAATCTATATACATTGAGACATGAACAACTAATAACTAAAGGTAGCATGGTGTAGTGGTTAAGAGTGGCCGACTCTCATCTCGAGAACTGGGTCTCATTCCCCACTCCTCCTCCACATGAAGCCTGACAGGCTTTCAGCCCCACCTCCCTCACAAGGTGCTTGTTGTGGGGAGAAGAAGGGAAGGCGATTGTAAGCCACTTTGAGACTCCTTAAAGTAGAGAAAAGTGGGGTAAAAGTGGGATATAAAAACCTCCTCCTCCTCCAATAAATTCCAACAGGCACCCTTCCTGACAAACCCAGACGCCAAAGGCTCACTTTAGCGATTACAAAAAAAAAGCTCTGGGGCAAGAGGCTAACCTTGGGCACAATATGCTGCAAGTAACAATGGAAAGCTCTGGGAAGGCCAAGGATACTCCAAGCAACTAGTCCTGACCATGGCTTCCAAGATGGTGGTGAAGACTGCTGCTGCAGACAAAAAAAACTCTAGGCCTGGAAGGAAGTATTTTTGGAAAATATACCCCCCCCCATAATGTACCCAAATTAGGGCAAGTACAGATGAAATTCAAGCAGCTGCTGCTCAGCAGGCCAAGGTGGTAAGCACCCTCTCCTTTTCCAGTTCCAATCCCCCTAGGCAGGGGGTGGTTGGGCCAGCTGAATCTTTACAGGCCAGAATAAACAGCTCCTCCTCTGCCAACTATAATATAACGATATATAACTATCTATATATCTAATAGCCAACTTGCCCCCGGAGTGCGGATCGCTAAATCAGCGCTCCGGGGGCAGCTGGGGGGCCGGGGGAGGTTTAGGGCAAGTACAGATGAAATTCAAGCAGCTGCTGCTCAGCAGGCCAAGGTGGTAAGCACCCTCTCCCTTTCCATTTCCCATCCCCCTAGGCAGGGGGTGGTTGGGCCAACTGAATCTTTACAGGCCAGAATAAAGAAGCTCCTCCTCTGCCAACTATATATAACTATAGCAACTCTATCTGTCAACTGAAGATGCACTTCATGCATCTCATGAAGTGTGCTTATTGTACAATAAGTGTTTCAAGTGCCACAAAACAGCTGTTTGCTTTAACCTAGAAATAATTCCCTCTGACTTCTATGACCAGTGTTCCCTCTAAGCTGAGTTAGTGTGAGCTAGCTCATAGACTTTTAGCCTCCGGCTCACACATTTTTGTCTTAGCTCAGGAAGGATGGCTTCAGAGCAAACTAATTTAGGCAGGAGTCACATTGCTGACTCACAACTTTAATGCCAGTAGCTCACAAAGTGGAATTTTTGCTCACATAAGAACATAAGAGAAGCCAATGTTGGATCAGGCCAATGGCCCTTCCAGTCCACCACTCTGTCACACAGTGGCCAAAATACCAGGTGCCATCAGGAGGTCCAGCACTGGGGCCAGAACACTAGGGCCGAGTCTGTACTAATGCTTTGCCCCCTTCCCCCCCCCGGGTCTAATTGGCCCGATTCTATGTGTGCATTTCCGCATTACAGAAATCTGGGTGTTCATTTCCGCATGTCACCTTGCCCCGAATCTGTAGCCCCCTCCCTTCTCTTCTCCCTTCTTTTTGTTTTGAATGGAGGCGGGGTTGCATTGTAATGCACTGCCCACTGAAACGCCAATTGGTCCCTTTAATTTTTGACCCTCGATGCCCGCGAAAAGCATCCATTGATGCAGCCGGGAAGTGGGGGGGTGGGCAGATGGGAAGAGTATACAAACATGAAAAAGAATGCTTAAACCTTTACACAAATGGTGAATTCCAAACAGGAATGAGAAAACAGCATACGGACATGTAAAAGGATATTTAAACGCTGGTCGAAGACGGCCCATTGCTGCATCTAGTAAATGATGGGCTATTATTGCATTGCAACACAACGCTGGAAGGGAAAAAGTACGCGCACACCAAGGAAGGGGGGGTGCAGCCAGGAAGTGGGGGAGGGGGCAGATGGAAAGACAGTATACGAACATGAAAAAGAATGCTTAAACCTTTACACAAATGGTGAATTGCCAAACAGAAATGAGAAAACAGCATACGGACATATAAAAGGACATTTAAATGCCGGTCAACAATGGCCCATTGTTGCATTGCAACACAACACGGGGAGGGAAATTTTAAAAAAATTCCTGCGCACGCCGAAGGGGGGGTGGGTTGCAGGCAGGCAGGAAGGAGAGGGGGGGGAGAGAGAAGCAGGAGGGAGGTGAAGAGGTGCTGATAGGCGGGAATGAAAGATACGGTGTGGAGAGAGAAGCAGGAGGGAGGTGAAGAGGTGCTGATAGGCGGGAATGAAAGTGAAGGGGAGGGAAAGAAACAAAGGGGCGTTAAAGGGGCAGAGGGGGACAGCCGCGAATTGCAAGTTTCCCACTGGAATGGCCCAACTTCAGCACCGCAGCGCAAAAAAAAAAGAACTTGAAAATATCGGAGATGGAAAATCCGGGGAGAAACGCCATTAGATTCGGATCAAATGCTGACCCGGACCAATATGTGAGGAACTGATCAATTTCTGTAAGATATTATTGGGGGGTGACATCGGAGCAAGTGATTGTGCAGAATCAGCCTAGAAGCCCTCCACTGTTGCGCCCCCCCCAAGCACAAAGAATACAGAGCATCACTTGCCCCAGAGTCCCTATCTATACCTTGTGGCTAATAGAAGACTCCACAGCTTAGAGAAAGCATTGTCTATGACCCATCCTTCAGTGAACTTTAGAAATTTGGTACAGGCTAAACATCCCAATAAATCTATCTATATCTATATCTAATATATATTTTAAAAGATGCTAAATTAGACCAGTGCAAAAATTCATATTGTCACCAGTGCTAAGAGTGCCCCATAAATGTGAAAATGGCGTTCTTTGTTCTCATACATTTTCTTTACTCATAGGTCAACTCCTCCTTTTAAACATCACTCATAGTTATTTCTGGATTATGAAGCTCCTGTTTTCAATGGGAATAAATGTTCTCTTTCATAATTACTAGATGTACAGATCTCCCGCTGTGTTGCCCACAAAAGTGTGAACAACACACTGTAATCTTTTGCCTGTTAAGTACAGATCCGGGCTTGTCGTGTCATAAGCATTAGGCGTGCCATAGCTGTGTTCTCCAAGAGCATCACAATTACCTAGTTCTCTGCAGGCACAGAGCTTACTTACTGCTCAGCGCACACCTACAGTTGCCAGTGCATCATTTCTGGCTGGGTGCCATTTCATACATGTTGAATTCCCTACATGGACATCCCTGCCCCACCTAGGAAATTAAGGTATGCCACATCTCTGTTTTGAAACATGGAGGTGAGCCCTGGTGGGTTTCTGCAGCACACATGGGGGAGAGTAAAATATGTATTTGGCACACATTACCTTGCGGCAGGCAATATTCTCCCCTCCTGCACAAGGAGGGCTGCCTGTTGGAAGAAGGAACTGCAGGCTCTTCTAGCCAGGGTGCAGAACTGTGGAACAGAATGCTCCTTATCTAGGCAGTAAGGCAACCCATTGCAGCCAAGTGGGAGGATGTGTTTCTGCTTCCCTGAGAGCACACAGACCGCCCAATCTCCAGGATATTTTTAAACCATGGCAGCCTCTTCTCTTCTCTTCTCTTCAGAAGCTCTGCTGGGCAAAAGCCCCATTTTGTCCCACCCATTTCCCAAAAACTCTTGGTGTGCACCAGGAAAGGTATCAGTGGGCCACGGGCACCATGTTGGAGACCTCTGCCCTAATGCATCCCATATGTCCAGGCTGTCATTGGACTTCTAGACCAACCCCCTGCCTGATTTCTGCCAGTGTTTGCCTCTGCCATCTACTCCCCCACAAACCATTTCAGGTTTGGGAAATGATGGAGGGAGAAATGCTGACGCTGCAGTTGCAATCAGAGTCAGGCCGAGCGTGTGCAAGAATCGAGGGGAACCTGCAACTCACATCTGACTCTGACCCAGGACTGGGATCCTGGACTCAACCTGTGTACCCTGTCATGTGTAGATCAGGTGCTGTAATGGCTTTGTCAGTCGGCTGCACCTCCTTATTGCCTCTTGAAAGCTGCTTCCCTACCAGCCACCAGTATGCGTCAAAGCGATGTGCTGTTTCCATACACAGGGGAGTGGGAAAGCCTTCCTGTGTGCTCTGACCCTGCCAGCCCTCTGCTGCTTGTCACCCAATCTGCAGGTCAGTGGTCTTTCCCCTTTATTGCACCAGAACAAAGCCTACGGGAAGGAAGCCTGGCCGTACTCCTGACCTCACACCACCATCACTTTCATCTCTTCTGTCCAACAGGAGCCACACCTTGAGCACTGGCACTTTTTAACTAGGAATTTAATCCTGCTGACTTCGTAAAATGTCCTTCATATTTAGTAGTGCAGCATTAGAGAAGCTGCAGGGCAATAAATACGTATCATCTGTGCAAGTGCTGTTTCAAGGTGCTCTTTGTTGAGATGCATTTATCATTAAGCCCAGCACAGCCACACAAGCGTACATGAGACCTTGTGCAACTCAGTACTCATATTGTACCTCTTTGGGGAGGGGTAGTGTCACTGAATCACCTAGCTAGGCTTGCCGAGTTGCCACTATAATGGACAACTTCCTGCCCCTGGCCTCCATTGTGTTCTGCAGCCCGAGGGAGCAGTGGGGGCAAAATGGACAGGGAAACCAGTCTAATGGAACAGTCTAGGAATTTCCCAGATATCTATCATTTTGACCATAGAGGTTTGCAGAATGCCTGGATTGGCTTGTGATGCTGTGATGTTGCTTCCAGTACACTCGGAAGTAATCATGTAACAACATCATGCAATGCTGATTTCCACAGTCTCTCCCCCCCCCCCAATTGCTCCTGTCACCTCTTTACTGGCAAGCTTGTGATTGACAATATGGTAGAGACCAGGGGTCATTTCGTAGAAGAAGATCTGCAGGAGCTCATTAGCATAAGGTATTAGCCTAGTAGCTCATTAGCATATGCCAGGTCCCCTGACATAACCAGAAGTGATGTCAAAAGGGGAAGCAAAAAGGGGGGGAGGCATCTTCAAAAGCCTCCCCTTCAACATATTTATTAAAAAGACAATGGTTTAGCACAACACCAGATCTGCAACCAGAAGGACAAATAAAAGTTGGTCATAATCGCATCCCTTGTCCCTGGTTCTAAAATGTACTCTAGCTATATGTTGAAGTAGAGGAGGCCATTCCAAGCTTAGAAAGTTACATAAGGTTCTAAGGATATCTCATTACCACCAGCATTCTGCATCTAGCCAGGCCTAGCTGCATGATCAAGATGGCCGCCAGCCTGCTGCCCAGAGCTCAGCAGTCTGTCCTCTTCAAGGCTCCCAAGTACTTACCTTAATTCGGCGGGGGATGTATAGTTCTTCGCGGGACCATTCCTGCAGGGAAAACACAGGCGCTGCACTATTCCGTTGCCCAGACGTGACGTAGAAGGAGGAAAGAGAGAAAGGAAGGAAGGAAGAAAAGGGTAAGAGAGAAAGAAAAGGAAAGGAGAGAAGGAAAGGAGGGAAAGAAAGAGGGCAAAGAGATGGGGAGAGGGAAGAAGGCTCTTCCACCCCCCATCAAGCCCCCCCGCGGATCCCTCACTTACCACGATCAAGGCCTTCTCCAGGCCGCAGCGTTCCGACGTGGGTCCTGGGACGCCAGCGACAGGCCTCCTCAGACCTTCCCCAGGCCACAGTGCTCCAGTGCAAGCCCCGGAAGGCCGACGATGGGCCTCCTCAGGCCTCCCCTGGGCCACAGCGCTCCAGCACAGGCCCCGGGAGGCCAGCGACGGGCCTCTTCGGGCCTCCCCCTGGCCACAGTGCTTCGACGTGGGAAGCTGGGGGCGGGGCTTGCCGCCACCGCCATTTGTGCCAGCTCCTGGGCTGCCAGAGCAGTGCTCTGGCGTGCTCCAGCCCCAATTGACCCCTGGTAGAGACCATGAAAGAATCTGTACTCCACGGCACCTCCACCCACTCTCTCAGATATGGTATTGCTTCAGGTACACAGAGAGACTTCTGCATACCCTTCCTCTCTCCAGCTGCTGTTGCCCCTGGGTCTCCTGGTCACTGTTTCTGCCCACACAGTCCCCTGCTTGGACCCAGAGAAGTTACAATGGGCCCCAGGGTATAATAGTGTGTCAGCATTAACATGGCTCTTCCATTCTGGTTTGTTCGTTTGTTTGTTCAACTTCTATTCCACCCTCCCCGAAAGTTGGCTCAGGGCGGATTACAACAGCAATTCAGTGATAACAATTGAAACAGGTATAACAAATAGTTAAAACAGTTAAAAACAAGGAACTATAAGTTGAGAGCAGATGGCACTGTAAATGACACAGTGTTCTTGAAAAACTGGAGCAGTTGCCTGTAAATCGAACTATAAAGTCTTCTCAGATGGGCCATGTCGGATGGAGAGCTTCAGCAAGGGAGGCTGAGTGGATGGAATAAATGGATATCCGCCACCTCACTCAAAGGCCTGACAGAACAGCTCCATTTTACAGGCCCTGAGGAACTGTAATAGGTCCCACAGGGCCCTGATCTCAGGTGGGAGTAGGGTTGCCAACCCCCCCGGTTTGCCAGGGGTCCCCCGTTTTTTGGGGGGGTTCTACCCGCCGCCGGCCATCTGGCCCCACCCCCAACACCCACAGCCACCCATCTCTCTCAGCTTCGTTCTTAAAAGGGAAACGCAGCTGCTCTTAAAGGGGAAACGCCGGCTGCTGGCTACTTTAACTGCAGGGAACTGCCGTTTCTGGAGATCCGGTGCATGGGCGGGTGGGGGGGGGGCGGCAGACATCCCCAACGTGACATCATCACATTGTGAATGCCCCACCCCCTCCAGGAACACCCCCAAAGTCCCCCGCTGGGGGTGGAAGATGGACTTGGCAACCCTAGGTGGGAGCATGTTCCACCGGGTTGGGGCCAGGGCAGAAAAGGCCCTGGCCCTGGTCAAGGCTAAATGAATGTCCTTTGGGCCAGGGACAACCAGCAGATGCTGGTCTGCTGAGCACAAAGCTCTCCGGGGCACATATGGGGAAAGGTGGTCCCTTAGATATGTTGGTTCCTGGTCCCTTAGATATGTTGGTTCGCACAAGACTTTAAAGGTCAATACCAACACCTTGAAACAGATCCAGTACTCAATCAGTGGCCAGTGCAATTGGCATAGCACCGGCTGAATATGTGCCCACACAGGCAACATAGTCAGCAGGCACGCTGCTGCATTCTGACCTAACTGGAGTTTCCAGATCAACCTCAAGGGAAGCCTGTGTAAAGTAAGTTGCAGTAATCAAGACTGGAAGTGACCATTGCAGTAATCAAGACTGGAAGTGACCATTAGCCAAGTCCTGGGGGGAGAGATAGGGAACCAATTGCCTGATCTGCCAGTGATGACAAAAGGCAGACCTGGCAGCAGTGGTGACCTGGGCCTCCATAGAAAGTGAGGTATCCAAGATCACCCCCAGGCTCCTCACCCTCTGGACTGGCACAAGTGATGTGCCATCCAAGGCAGGGATTCCTGATCCAACCCCCTCCCAACTCAGGTACAGGACCTCCATCTTTGCTGGATTTAATTTCAATTGACTCTGTTGTAGTCACCTAGTCACAGCCCCCAATGCCCTGTCCAAGTTCTCTGGGGCGGGGCCTGGGCAGCCGCCCAACAACAGATAGAGCTGGATGTCATCAGCATACTGAGGGCAACCCAGCCCGACCCCCCAGATCAGCTGGGCGAGAGGGTGCATATAGATATTAAACAACATTGGCGAGAGGATCACCCCCTGCAGCACTCCACATTCCAGTGGGTATCGCAGGGAGACCCTCTCACTGAGCACCACCCTTGGTCCAGGACCGCAGAGAAAGGAGGAAAACCATTGCAAGGCAATCCCCTGTAGAGAGCCAGTTTGGTGTGAGAGCCAGTTTGGTGTAGTGGTTAAGTGCGCAGACTCTAATCTGGGAGAACCGGGTTTGATTCCCCACTCCTCCACTTGCACCTGGCTGGATGACCTTGGGCAAGCCATAACTCTGGCACAGCTGTTCTCGAAAAAGAGCAGTTTCTGTCAAGAGTTCTCTCAGCCCTACCTACCTCACAGGGTGTCTGTTGTGGGGAGGGGAAGGGAAAGGAGTTTGTAAGCCGCTCTGAGACACCTTTGGGTAGTGAAGGGCAGGGTATAAATCCAATCTCTTCTTCTTCTTCTTCTGTTCCCCAAATGTCAGCGAGGCAGTGGAACATAAGATCGTCATCCACCATTTCGAACTCTGCCATCAGATCTAAGAGCAGCAGCAGTCCCACTCTGCCACAATCCAGGTGTCTCTGGAGGCCATCAGTGAGGGTGACCAGCATCCTATCCATCCCTTGGCCAGGGTGGAAACCAGACTGGAGTGGAAGGATGTTGTGTTGACTTGTGGCCAGGCTGATCAGCACTTGGCACCAATCCTATCCCACTACTTTCCATATACCTCTCAGGAAGGGGTGCCCAGCTTTTTTGAGCCTGCAGGTACCTTTGGAATTGTGATACAGGGTGGTGGGCGCAACAAAGAAATGGCTGCTGCAGGCGGCAGAGCTGACAACAAAATGTTAGGGAGTGAGGTTGTGCATAATTCCAATACTAATCCTTCAACATTTCAGGCAGAAGCTCTGCTGAACAGGATGACTTTTGAAACTAACACACTGTTTAAAAGTGTTTTCTGGCTTACACACAGTTTACCTTCAGTCACACAGTGAAGATCCTCGTGCTGTGGTGGCAGTTGCTGCTGAAGCAATGCTTTTATTGTTTTTTAATCTGCACAGCTAATTGGATCTCCAGTGGCCAATCAGAAGCTCTGCTGGGCAAAAGCCCCATTTTGTCCCACCCATTTCCCAAAAACTCTTGGTGTGCACCAGGAAAGGTAATCAGTGGGCCACGGGCACCCCGTTGGAGACCTCTTCCCTAATGCATCCCATACGTCCAGGCTGTCATTGGGCTTCTAGACCAACCCCCTGCCTGATTTCTGCCAGTGTTTGCCTCTGCCATCTACTCCCCCACAAACCATTTCAGGTTTGGGAAATGATGCAGGGAGAAATGCTGAGGCTTGTCCCCCATTCACGCTGCAGTTGCAATCAGAGTCAGGCCGAGCGTGTGCAAGAATCGAGGGGAACCTGCAACTCACATCTGACTCTGACCCAGGACTGGGATCCTGGACTCAACCTGTGTACCCTGTCATGTGTAGATCAGGTGCTGTAATGGCTTTGTCAGTCGGCTGCACCTCCTTATTGCCTCTTGAAAGCTGCTTCCCTACCAGCCACCAGTATGCGTCAAAGCGATGTGCTGTTTCCATACACAGGGGAGTGGGAAAGCCTTCCTGTGTGCTCTGACCCTGCCAGCCCTCTGCTGCTTGTCACCCAATCTGCAGGTCAGTGGTCTTTCCCCTTTATTGCACCAGAACAAAGCCTACGGGAAGGAAGCCTGGCCGTACTCCTGACCTCACACCACCATCACTTTCATCTCTTCTGTCCAACAGGAGCCACACCTTGAGCACTGGCACTTTTTAACTAGGAATTTAATCCTGCTGACTTCGTAAAATGTCCTTCATATTTAGTAGTGCAGCATTAGAGAAGCTGCAGGGCAATAAATACGTATCATCTGTGCAAGTGCTGTTTCAAGGTGCTCTTTGTTGAGATGCATTTACCATTAAGCCCAGCACAGCCACACAAACTTATATGAGACCTTGTCCAACTCAGTACTCATCTTGTGCCTCTTTGGGGAAGGGTAGTGTCACTTAATCACCTAGCTAGGCTTGCCGGGTTGCCACTATAATGGACAACTTCCTGCCCCTGGCCTCCATTGTGTTCTGCAGCCCGAGGGAGCAGTGGGGGCAAAATGGACAGGGAAACCAGTCTCATGGAACAGTCTAGGAATTTCCCAGATATCTATCATTTTGACCATAGAGGTTTGCAGAATGCCTGGATTGGCTTGTGATGCTGTGATGTTGCTTCCAGTACACTCGGAAGTAATCATGTAACAACATCATGCAATGCTGATTTCCACAGTCTCTCCCCCCCCCCCAATTGCTCCTGCTGGCGAAAAAATTCTCATTTGTATCTGTTCTTAGTGTTCAGCATAGATTTTAAAAAGAAACAATAGGCCCATTTTCTTGCCCTGATGGATGTGGAAAGGAGGTTGAAATCTATGGACAGCATCTCGTAATATATCAGAAGCCAAAGAAGAGCTAAACCCCACTTCTGGGGTGTTTTTTTTTGAGGGGGGGGGTTTGTGGCTTTTAGAAACTTTATGTGCCACCTCTCCAGAGACTGGATAAAGAAGTTTTGCAAATTAAAAACACTAAGAAGCCTAAAGTGATAGCCATAAAAAAAACTCTTCGGACAAGAAGCAGAGCATGAGAATAGCTTTAAAAGATGAACACCCTCATATAAAAGCCAGGCTAAACAGAAAAGATTTGGTCTGGCACCCACAGGAAAGTAAGGCAGGTGCCGGGTGAGCCTCAAGAGGGAGGACATTCCAAAGGTGAGGTGCCACCACTGAAAAAGCCCTGTCTTTGGTTGTCACCTGGGGGCACAGAGAGCAGGGCTTTAGAAGCTGATCTTAACGGGAGAGCTGGACTATGCTGCGCCTGTCTTCATGGCAAGGCAGTGGAAAGATGGAAGCAAGGGAGAATTGGGGGAAATGGCCATTAAGATAGAAGTTGCAGTGGCCTCCTTGGGGGAAGTGGGATGGAGACCAGTGGAGCTACCAGGAACAGGAAGCCGAGGGAGCAGCATGGATTGGAGCAATAACAGAAGCCTTGAAATGTGGATGCACAAGGGACTTCCTGCCCCTTTCAGAGAGTGCCTAGACTATCCCCACATTTGGAGCCTTGCAGAGAAGGTATATGAATTTCCCTTCATGTCCGCCTGAGCTCCAGGCTGAGAAATACCTGGAAGTTTTAGGGGTGGAGACAGGGGAGGTGGGGTTTGTGGAGGGGAGGGACATCAGTGATACACAATGCCATAGAGCTCACCTTCCAAAGCGGCCATTTTCTCCAGGTGAACTGATCTCTGTCGCCTGGAGATCAGTTATGATCCCAGGCGATCTCCAGCCATCACCCGGAGGCCGGCCACCCTATGTGAGAGCACACGCAGCCCAGATGGGCAGGTGCCTTGGACAGTGGCTCCTCGGCGCCTTCTGTGAGGTGTGGAGCTGCACTGGGAAACGATTTTTTTTTCTGTTATTGTTCTGCTGGAGCCAGCTAAGGCCTCTGCGGAATCTGCGGAAAACCCCGTCGGTTCTCTCTCCTGCTGAGACACACCTTTGCAAATTACAGGCTTTCAGCTCAAAGCATAATTGTGTACATGAAACTAATGCTCATTATGCTTTATAACATGTTCCCGGTCGCCTGTGGCCTTTTCTCCTCCCCTCTTTGCTCAACGGCTTCCAAGAGAGAAGCCAGTCTCTGAAGAAGAGCTCGGGACCCTTTCTTTTTCCTGTGTGGGCAGTTCTGGAGGCTGGCTCAGCAGTAGCACCCCCCCTCCCCCCCACCTTGCCCCCGTGCAGCCTGGATGTTGTTGCGCGACACCCCATTTTTCACATCTGATCGAATGACAGTGTCGTAACAGACCGGCTGAACTGAAAAGAGAGGTGGATTCGAAGATGCTTCATTCATCTTTCTTCCTTAAGGCCCCCCCGTAGCAACAACATGACATTGCAAATCCTTCTGCACTGCCGGGAGGAAGAAACAGGATCCCCTTTTGAATCAGGAGGGGGAAAAGCCAACGTATCAGGAAGGTATCAAAGGGGTGACCATCCAGCAAGCGATACCTTCTCCGTCAGCGACCTCGGCTGCCTCTGTAATCCCCCGACACGGGAAGAGCCTTGAAATGCTGAGGACCTTTCACAAAACCATCTGCGTCACCTCCAGCTTTGAAGTCCAGGCTGCCGGCATCTGATTACGGGCAAAGATCAAAACCTCCCGATTAACATGGGGGGGGGGGTCTGCAGGGCTTCAGGCTCACGTCCTAGACACGCGGAACTACCAAAGACCAGAGGGTGTTTTACATGTCCCCTTCGCAGTATGAAATTCGGTGGCTGCTCTTGCTTTTGTGCTGAACACACAGACACACACTTTTCCCTTTGTTCTGTTGTTTTTCAGGGGATTCATTCTGTCTGGGGAATGCTCCCTCTAAGCGGTGGAGTCTTGTGAGCAAAAATTTTACTTTGTGAGCTACTGGCATTAAAGTTGTGAGGGAGTGATTTGGCTACTGCATAAATTAGATTGCTCTGGAGCCATCCTTCCTGAGCTAAGACAAAAATGTGTGAGCCGGAGGCTAAAAAACTGTGAGGTAGCTCACACTAACTCAGCTTAGAGGGAACACTGGTGCCACCTCAATCCTAAAAGAGCCTAAGAGAGCCAATTTGGTGTAGTGGTTAAGTGCACGCAGGGCTGGCTCACCCACTAGGCGATCTAGGCACTCGCCTAGAGTGCGGGTCAGCTCTTAGGGCGTGGAAGGAGAGGCAGGGGTGGCCGCTGACGCGCCTGGCCAGCATGGTGGAAGAAGGCAGTGGCACAGCCCACAGGAGCCCGGCGTGCTTCCGGCACTAGGAGCCTGGCTCCATGGAGCCAGGCGCCGCGGCGGAACCAGCAGAAGGAGGAGCCGCCCCCACTGCCCCAGTGTGTGCAGCCTTGCTTTTCTCTAGCTCTTCCTGCTGCTTTCCTTTTCCTGGGCATGCAGGCGCCCGGGGAGGAGGGAGTCGCTTGGCAGAAGATGTGCCGCCGGCCCTCACGGAGGGACGGGAGGGGGGCCGCAAGGCGCCTTCTTCCTTGGCCACCGCTGGGAAATGGAAGAGGAGAGCCAAGAAAAGGAAGGGCAGTGAAAGTGAAACTGACTGAGAAGGTGGCAGGCGGGCGAGAAAGAGAGAGAGAGAGAGAGAGCCCAGGCGCCGTGTTGGGGAGCAGCTGGGCACTCGGAGGTAAGGGGGGGCCAAAAAAGGGCAAGCTGGCAAGCCCAGCCCCACATGGAGTCCCACGCCTGCGTCGCCCGGTGCGGGTTGAGGGGCGGGCAGAGGTGCTGTGCTTCAGTGGGGCTAGGTGAGCCTCTGTGCATGGCTGCTGCCTCGCCTGAGTTGGGCTTTTGTTAGCGGACAGGCACCGCGGGGGTTTTGCGGAGGAGGAAAGCATGCCCGAGAGCGCAGCCAGGTGCCCCCCTGCTCCGCATGCACACTTTGCAAAAGTTGGCAAGGAGGAAGCCCTTCGAGGGGCCCGGCAGAGCTGGAAGACGCATGCTTGTGCCTCGGAAGGGTAGGGCGCCCCCCGCTCCCCCCCATCTGCTTCTTCCCTGCGTAGTCTATCCATTCCTCATTGGGTGCAGGAGAGAGAGAGAGCTCCTCCCCAAGGCGCTGCATGCCAGCTGGGAGATCTGCAGGCCCCACCGGGAGGTTGGCATCTGCGCTCGCCTAGGGTGCAGGAACACCTCAGGCCGGCCCTGAGTGCGCGGACTCTAATCTGGGAGAACTGGGCCTGATTCCCCACTCCTCCACTTGCCACAAGCCATAGTTCTGTTAGAGCTCTCAAGGACAATTCTGGAAAGAGCTCTCTCAGCCACACCTACCTCACAGGGTGTCTGTTGTGGGGAGGGGAAGGGAAGGAGATTGTAAGCTACTCTGAGACTCTGAGTGAAGGGCAGGGTATAAATCCAATCTCTTCTTCTTCTTCTTCTTCTTCTTCTTCTCCTCCAACTTCTTCTTCTTTCCTGGTAGTAAGAGTTGACCTGAATAGGTTTGCTCCTGTTATATAGGAAACAGTGGGCCGCCTTCTAAATGAGGGTCCCCAAAGTTTTCGAACCAGAGGGCACATTTTGGATCCTGACACAGGGTGATGGGCGCAAGCTCAAAATGGCCACCTGGGAAGCCCAAGAGCAGGGGATACAAGGGGTCAGTTTTAAAAACACACGGGAAAAGAGGCCATTTCCACAGTAGCGAAATTCCCCGCATTGACGTTTTTAAATCTGCACACTGTGAAATTTTCCACAGTAGATTTTTCCTCACCAGGTGCAAACCCGAAGGTTTCTTCATCTTTCCCCGCATTTTCAGACTAGCCACGCCGCCAGGCCGCCGAATCCCACGAGATGGATGCGGAGACATCCGACCTCTACCTCCTCATGGACCGGCCATCACTGCAGGTACGCGGGGGGCCGGCTTCTGTTTGACCAACAGACACGAGCGAGATGGCCCTGTTTCCTACAGGTGTGGCACGTCGCATCGTGGAAACGGCAAGACTTGCGCTCGTGCGCCTCACCGCAGCTGGCGCACAAGGGCCGCCCTGTGTGTTTCCCGGTTGATCCTGATGTCTCGGGACCTGGTGGCCTCCGGCACAACGGTTGGCGGACGAGCTGAACATCATCCTCTTCTGAGTTCTTGAGGCCTGTGTCAAGGAGTACAAGGCGAGCTGCTGTTGGCTGACGATCTCGGTGAGAGGCCTCGTGCGCGATGGCGAGTTGGAGGGCAACATCGAGCATGATGTCAGCGGTACCGATCAACCTTCTTCGCAGCTTCTGGTTGCTGATGCCCCACGCGAATTGCGTAAGAAGATTCTCTTCCACCTTTGTGAAGGTACAACCCATGGCCAGTTGCCGCAGGGCTACAAGGAAAGCCGCGGCCGTCTCGCCCGGTTCCCCGCATTTTCAGACTCCCCAGTTTTAGTGAGTTCCGAAAACGTGGGGAAAGGAGGAGAAAACTTCACGTTTGCACCCAGTGAGGAAGAATCTACTGCAGAAAATTTCACATAATGTGCAGATTTAAAAATGTCAATGCACGGAATTTCACTACTGCGGAAATGGTCTCAGAGAGAGAGAATGAAACCAGCACTATTGCTGAAGTGTTATTTTAATCTTTACATTCAATCAGATTTCAAATGCGCCATCAGAAGCCATACTGGGCAAGAGCCCACCTCTCACTTTCTGAAAATACTTGCTGGGTGCCAGGAGAAGTGTTGGTGGGGGGCATGGCACCTCCCAGAACAACGCTGGGGATCCTTGTCCAAAACAATTTGTTTTCAAAAAAGAAAAAAAGGGTGGAAATGTTATAACATAAGAGAACATAAGAGAAGCCAATGTTGGATCAGGCCAATGGCCCATCCAGTCCAACACTCTGTGTCACACAGTGGCCAAAAATACCAGGTCCCATCAGGAAGTCCAGCAGGGGGGCCAGGACACCAGAAGCCCCTCCCACTCTTGCCCCCCTCCCCCAAGCACCAAGAATACTGTGCATCACTTGCCCCAGACCGAGAGTTCATATCTGTACCTTGTGGCTGATAGCCACTGATGGACCTCTACTCCATATGTTTATCTAATTCCCTCTTATAAGAACATAAGAGAAGCCAAGGTTGGATCAGGCCAATGGCCCATCCAGTCCAACACTCTGTCACACAGTGGCCAAAAATACCAGGTCCCATCAGGAAGTCCAGCAGTGGGGCCAGGACACGAGAAGCCCTCCCACTCTTGCCCCCCTCCCCCAAGGCTGACAACCTATTCCTGCACAGAGTGTTCAAAGGGCATGCAGCCTCAGCATCTTGGTAAGTTAACCCACCTTGACAAAAAAAGGGTGGAAATGTTATAACCCGGCTGACAACCTATTCAAAGGGCATGCAGCTTCAGCATCTTGGTAAGTTAACCCACCTTGAATGGCACAAATACACCCCTAGAGACAAACTTCAGGCTCCATCTACACATTACAAAGTCCCTGTGTATTTTTGGCAAAACAGCTTGAGAACTTCCTATCACACTTGTCATCTATTTATTTACTTCCTTTATAGCCCACTCTTCTCCCCAGTGGGAACTCAAAGTCATCCTCCCCTCCTTGGTTTTATGCTCACAACAACCCTGTGAGGTAGGTTAGGCACAGAGAGAATGACTAGCTCAGGTCACCCAGAAAGATGACATTATTCACCTCCCCTTCCTTTTATCCTCACAACAACCCTGTGAGGTAGATTAGGCTGAGGGAGAATGACTGGCCAAAAGTCACCCAGGGAGTTTCTGTACTAGAGTGGGGATTCATGCCTGGGTTTCCCAGATCTTAGTCCCTCGGACCCCTACTTGTACCTCCCTGACCTGGATAGCCCAGGCTAGCCCGATCCTGGCAGATCTTGGAAGCTAAGCAGGGTCAGCCCTGGCTAGAATGAGCAACCTCCGAGGAATACCAGGGGCACTGTGTGATGCAGAGGCAGGCAATGGCAGACCACCTCTGAAACGTCTCTTGCCTTAAAAACAAGTCTAGCTTGCCACCTAGTGGTGCAATATGTTGAAGAGCTAAAACTTATGACTGCCAGGCAATCTTAGGATCTCCTGGCTATACTACACACACTGCCATACAGTAGTTATTAATTATTATTGCCTCCCAGTTGCACACTGGCTCTTATTCCAACTTCCAGTGTGGTGTAGTGGTCAGAGTGTCAGACCAGGATCTGGAAGACCCCAGATTCAAATCCCCACTCTGCCATGGAAGCTGAGAACCTCTGGGCCCAACACTGTCTGTCGGCCTAGTGCGCCTCGCGGGGCTGTTTGTTGTGAAGATAAAATGGAGAGTGAAAGAACAGTGTCATGAGTCACTCTAAGTCTCCATTGGGGAGGAAAGCGGGATACAAAAGATCTAAATAAAACAAGTCTGTCAAGTCATCATTGGTGGGGTTGCCAGGCTCCAGGTGGTGGCTGGAGATCTCCTGGGATCACAACTGATCTCCAGGTGAGTTGACTTTTATCACCTGGAGAAAATGGCCACTTTGGAAGGGGGCCTGTATAGCATTATATCCCACTGCAGTCCCTCCCCCTCCCCCTCCTCCCCGAACCCTGCCCTCCTCAGGCTCTACCCCCAAAATCTCCAGGTATTTCCCAACCCGGAGCTGGCAACCCTAGTCAGTGTTATTATTCCAGCATGGCAGACGTAGCGCTGAGAGAGCGTGTCCTGCCTCTTGCCACAGGGTGTCTATTATGTTTATGGCAAAGGCAGGACTTGAACCAAGGACTTCCTGGCATGTAATTCAGTCTCTTAGGTGCTACATTACACCAGCTCTCTCCCCCCACCCCTTATCTTAACTATCCCGTGAGTATAAGGGGCGGGGGAGGGAACCATGTCAGACTCAGAAGCAAAGCAGCGCCTTGGCAGATGTTTGGTGCCTGTTTGTGCAACACGGCAGGACTGCTGATTTGCGTAGGGCTGCCTGGGATGAAGTTGCCATGGCCCCTGGTTAGAACAACCAAGCTATGAATTAAAACATATCTAGGAGCTGGGATGACGGGCACAGCTCCCGGTGGGGAATCTGGTCAGCCCCAGCGAGGCACAGGAGGCAGCGTGGAGGCTTCCCGGCTCTCTCCTAGCCCCAATTTGCCAACTTGCAAAAAGCTTTCCCATCCCCAGTTGAGCATCAGATAATGTCACATTTCATTTTAAAGGCTTGTCCCAAAGGGCAAAGCCCCAAAAGCCTGATGCAGGCACTTTCAGTGACATGCAATTAACATAACTACCCCATGTGTTAAGCTGCCCAAAGATAGAAACAAAGCAACTGAGAGAGTCCTAATTGTGCCGGGGGAATTGCAGGGCGCAGGGCAAAAGACAAAGGGGAGCTGTGTCCAGGGAGGCCAGGCCAGGAAGGGGAGCCAAACCAGCAAGAGCCTGAATCCCAAACAACCCCCGCGGCCGTCTCTGAAGAGTTGCCAGCAAAGTCAACAGAGCGGCTTGCCAGGGAGTTTGCCCCAGAGCCAGCCGCAGCCCTCGCCACGGTAGCAAATCATACGCCTCTCCTTGGCACCGGGACCCACCACACGGACTTGGGGAGCAACCACACTTGTTGCTTTTATGGCGGGAGTCAGCGAGATGAAAGGGGGACGGCATCCACAGCAGCACCATAAATGCGGCCTCGAAGCCTCGACTTTGTAATTGTAAGTTTTCCCAGCAGTAAAAATGCTTTGTAGATATTTTTTTAAAAAACCCTTCTTGCTTGTGGTCAAGAAAGCGAATGACACTGAAACGTTGCAACAAACGCCATGTGCAGATACCCTGAAGCGTCTGCAGAACTAGCATACAGTCGACATTCTTGGACCTTTGGACTCAGAGTCGATCTGCACCCTCACAACACATACACAGGGTCCAGGTTTCCCTGCACATTCCCACCTTGACATTGCAGGTAAATGGATCTCATGCCCGAATACTCTCACAAAAAAAGAACTTTCTGCACTGAGAAATCCAGTCTATCTAGAAGAAGGCAGATTTCCCCGAGATGCTCATTTTCTATGTGCATGGATTTTTCCTGTAGGGGAGCCATAATGCAACCACATCCCAAGAGAACAGGATATCTATAGTTTCTTTTCAGACATTACATGCATACATACCAGGAGCATCCAGTCTGCACATGGATCGTCCCAATGCACATGGTTGCCATGTTGCCTGAACAGGGAAAACACGTGTGTTTTGCATGCACGCACACCTTCAATAAGTGCAAAGTGACTGCTAAATTTTTCAGGGTTCTGGTTGCCCCATCCTGGAGCTGTATATACATGCAAAACACTAATGTTGGCTCTGTTTAGACAGCAGATGCTCCCAATATGCATGGTTGTCAGGTTCCTGGTATTCACATGTAACATCTGAAAAGGACTTGTGTATTTTTTAAAATATCTTTGTGAGTATTGTGTGTGTGTGTGTGCTTGTGAGCCCAGAAGTCATGGTGACTTCTGGCGACCCCTAGTGGGGCCAGAACATTTTAGAGAGGTGCTTTGATAACCTACCTGTGTCCCAGCCCTGGTATTCCTTGGAGGTCACCCATCCAAATACTTTCCAGGGTTGGCCCTGCTTAGCTTCTGAGATCTCCTGAGATTGGGCTTGCCTGGACTATCCAGGTCAGGGCAAAAGGACTTGTATCTTTTGATGCTGCTGCATATGGACATGAACTCCGACTGCAAAGGTCTATGTCCCGATTGTAGACCACCTACCAACAGCCATAGGCAGAAAAATAGAGTTCTACTTTCTTCTCTCTCTCTCTCTTTGATATTTGGCAAAGAGAAAATGTCTCTGTTTCCTTCCAGTCTAAGACAGTACCTGGCAGCCATCGGCCCTGGCTCTGAAAGAGGTGCAGCTATTCTCACATCAGAGAGGGAGAGGGAGGGGGGGGGAATTAGAAACAGCAGAAGCCAAACGGTAGCAGAAGCTGGATTCTAAGTGATCGACTCCACATGTACTGCTCTGCCGCAGCACAATATCCTGTTTTCACTTTCCCCCTGCAGTCAATTCACTCTAGCTACCAAAAGCCGCTTCCCCGTGCTCGTCATTCTGTTCTCACAACTTGAGCAGTTAAAGTATGATGAAGGGATGCATTCCCCCCTCCCCAGTTTCCCAGGAAGCATTTAAAAGCTGCAGTGAACTTTCCCCCTGCAGTCAATTCACTCTAGCTACGAAAAGCCGCTTCCCCGTGCTTGTCATTCTGTTCTCACAACTTGAGCAGTTAAAGTATGATGAAGGGATGCATTCCCCCCTCCCCAGTTTCCCAGGAAGCATTTAAAAGCTGCAGTGGGGGGGGTGTGTCGTCAGAACAGCACAGATTAATGAGCCCAGAACAAGACACAGAAGCGAACATAAGGTGCTGAGAATGGGAATTATTCTGCAAACACGCGAATAAAATTTGACCCAGTTACCACACGCTGACTTCTTTCACATAGAGTTACAGCAGCTGGGATTGGAAGCCACTACCTGAGGTTAAGCGGCGGTGTGGTATCGTACTTTGTGTGCTGGCCTAAGATGGGGGCAAGGTTGGTAACCTCCAGGTGGGGCCTGGAGAACTTCTGAATTACTACAGAACTCCATACAGGGATCAGTTCCTTTGGAGAAAATGGCTGCTTTAGAGGGTGGACTCTGTGGCTATACCCCAATGAAGCCCCTCCCCAACCCCCCCAGGCTCCATCCCTGAATCTCCAGGAATTTCCCAACCCAGAGTTGGAAAGCCTAGGTCATGGGGGAGACCTGGGTTTAGATCCCTCCTTGGCCACAAAGCTCACTGATTAACCTTGG
>NW_015172575.1:708559-736012 GCF_001447785.1 Gekko japonicus
CACTCAGGGAAGTTTCTTTTGCCCCACTGTGGCTACATGTGCTGCATGGCTTTGACCACCCACATGAAGAGGACGCCAGAGGGCAGTTGAAATATGTTGAGTGGAGTGATCTAGAGAATGTGCCATAAAATGTGCAGTGGGAGACGTTTATCCTTTATTCATGGTACTGAAGACAGAATTGGCTGCTGGCCCTTGAGCTCTAGGAAATATGTCTGGATCTCCTTCTGCTGGTTAGATTAATTAACCAGTGGAATCACTCCTTCATTTAATGGATGCTGGAGCCAATGAAATGGTTCGTGTCTGTGCACGAGAACTTTCAAAGGCAAGAGCGTGCCTTTTGAGTGGCAAGGGCTCCTGAAGCAGAATCAGCAGCCAGGACTATCAGTCGGTCCCTGCAAAGGAAACAGTTCTCCCCATTATTTCGCCTTCCAGAAAAAAAAGGACTGGATGGATCGTAATTCAAAGAGCTGGAGAGACGAAGTCTTGGAGAAAGCTTTCCAGCAAGCTTTTCTAAAAAGGCTCCTGACTTTATTATTTCCAGTTCCCATTCCCATTCCCATGCAACCTGACAGCGTGTCACCTTCAGAAGTGAAGGGAACTAAGGATTTTAATTACTAGACATAAATGGCCAGTGTGTAGGTGATGATAGTTGTCCAAATTCACCACCAGCACTTGGCTGTTCAGAACCCCCTGCTTGCGTGGCTACAGGTGTCACGCTTCCTATGCGGGTTTCGAACTGCTCGTTGTCATAAGCGGCAGGAAGACCTGCGATAGAAGTTGAAGGGCTACTTCTCAAACCTCAGAATCAGGGAGTCCTCCCCAACTGGGAGTGGCTCTCCCCTTTTATTAGCCCGAAAACTCCTGGTCAGTATTTGTTTTGGTCTAATCACTTCCTCACCGGGTGAGATCAGGTTCCTTCTTTATTCTCATCAGCTGTTTCCCCCTCCCGCTTAAAGCCACAACGCTCCCATACCCGCCCTTCGCGCTTCTCTTCTGTCGGGGCCGGCTCTCCATTTGTAACTGTGTTGCTGGAGTTGCTGTGGATCTTCCGGGGTTCTCTCCGCGATTCCCTTGCTCTCCCAGTCTCCTTGATTCTTATATCTCTGCAGGGGTCATTTCCTGCAGGAGCGCACAGGAGTGGAGCTCCGGCAGTAAAGAGCCCAGGGAGCGGGCACATGCAACAAGCCCCACCCCCTGCTCCCAGCAGCCCTCAGTCAGAGCAAGAAGGAGCCAGGTAAGCTGCAGAGCCCCCCCCAGGCCCCCTGGTCCAAAACAGTCCAGTGGCACCTTTAAGACCAAGTTTTATTCAGGTACCAGCTCTCCCTCCTCTGCAAGGACAGATCTGCACGTCCCCCCCCATCCCAATAGCTAGCAATCCAAAACAGTCCAGTGGAGCCTGAGCGGTAGGGGTTGCCTTCTGACACACTTCCAGTGATGTCAGGTATGTGGCATATGCAAATAAGTTATGCTAATGAGTTATGCTAATGAGCTCCTGCACCCCCTTTTCTACGAAATGACCCCTGCCCCTGAATGTCCATAAATCTATGCAAAAGGTACCATACTTCTGACACACTTCCGGTGATGTCAAGGGGGTGTGACATATGCAAATAAGTTATGCTAATGAGCTCATGCACCTCTTTTTCTACGAAATGACCCCTGTATCTCTGAGCCCTACTTGACGGATGTCTTCTCCCTCCTGCTGAGCTGAATCGTCCAGGGTCTTCTGACAACAGGCTTCTGGGAGCTGAAGGGAGGGCACCTCCTTTCATGCACAGAAGGGCCTCTCAAGTGGCTCCGGGGGCAGGCCGCCACCACAAGAAGCAGACACGCCTTCCTTGAGCATTACTGTGCCTCTCATGATCGGGTATACGTTTCCAAATGACACAGCTGGGCCACTCATTCGGATCTGGGGGTACGTGGTGTGTGTGTGTGTGTGTGGCAGGGCTGATCTTTTAAACAGGAACAGAGAGGGTCAAGGGATCTAAACCCTGCCTACTCATCCCCTTGCTGTGCTTTGTTACCTCGAGGGTTTTCCTTCCAGACTAGCTCTGGTACAGACTGGGAATCAAACTAGGGGGAAAGCTGAAAGACCGCAAGCAATACGTGGAGGGGGCAGGTCCGGCCTCAGCACCTCCCCAAGGCAGGGCAGTGGCCAGCTCTCCTCTTGGCCCGCTTCGATTGCTGCCTGCTCACAAACAGGGACTCGGGCCTGGGTCGCCCCGCCCAGCCGGATCTGATCTCAGAAGCGAAGCAGGATAGGCGAGGGTTGCCGGGTCCCCTTGCTGCACCAGTGGGGGGATTTGGGGGGGGGCGTTTGGGGGGGAGTGGTGACACTCTGGTTTAAGAGTGGGTGATTCATATGTTTTAAAAAATAAATAAGTAAATAAGGGCAAAATTCTATGGTTTTAGGCCAAATTTACCACAGAGTTTTGCCCTCAAGGGGCCACGTTGGCTCAGAGGTTAAGACGCTGAGGTGCAGACCGGAAGGTCTGTAGCTCAGCAGTTCAAGACCCTAGTGCCACGCGATGGAGTGATCTCCTGTCTCTGGCCTCAGCTCCTGCCAACCTAGCAGCTTGAAAGCAAGAAATTGCAAGTAGATAAATAGGTACCACTTCAGTGGGAAGGTAACAGCGTTCCCTGTGCCTCAGCATTTAGTCATGCCGGCCACATGACTATGAAGAAGTCTTCGGACAGCGCTGGCTCTTTGGCTTGGAAATGGAGATGAGCACCACCCCCTAGAGTCAAGCAAGGGAAACCTGTACCTTTTTTGCCCTCAAACCAGAGCATCGCACGCAACATCCCTGACATGATGATGTCACTTCTGGGTGATGTCATTGTGTCAGGGACATTGCTCCCAGGCATGGCTGTTTGGAGGATTTGGTTCCCCCACTGGCCAGCTGGCCAGCAGCCAGCAGAAGCTCTGAAAAGCAGGGGAATCTCCGCTGGGACCTGGGGACCAGCCACCCTATAGGATCAGCCCTGGCTAGTATTTGGATGGAAGACCACGAAGGAAGGAAGTCTAGGGTTGCCGCACAGAGGCAGGCCATGGCCAACCACTTCCGAAGGTCTCCTGCCTTGAAAGCCCCACAGTGTTGCCTGAAGCTGCCGCAACCTGATGGCCCTTTCCACACTATACAATCGGGGGCAAAGAGGGTTCAGGGACCAGCAAGGTGGGGGCTGTCATGCCTGCCCCCGACCTGGCGCCTGGGAGCTCTGAAACTGAGGACTCTGTGCCTTTAACACCATCGAAGGCATGGGAGTCTTTGTCAAACTTAAGCACCAGCCTCCAGAACAGTCTGCACCTGAAACCGATCAGGCAGTGCCTGGCCCCAGCAGCACGCCACCCAATTCTCTGCCACCGGTTGACCGGCTGAGGGATCGGAGACGCCGGGACATGGCAACCAAACACAAAGAGGCACGCTTGTGTGGTTGGAGATCAATAAACCCGGAGTTCTGGCGGGATCAAGGACTTCGCGAGGCAGTGCTAATGAGGCACTAATGAGTTAACAACCCAGCGAGCTTTTTGATGAGGTCACTGACTGCTGGCAAATTGTGCTGGCAAACTCGTCCTTCAGACCAGAAGCTCTGCACCTCTGACTCTGTTCCTGGTATCCGGCTACTGACTGACTTCCTGGCTCCTGACTCCAGTCCGCGACCCCCTGGCTCTTGATCCTCGGCTCTGCACCTTGACTTCGACGCCTGCCTATCTGGACTCTGACTCTCGGTAACGCTCTGACTATGGCCTGGCTTTATGTATTGGGACTTGCTCTGGTTGTTTTGCTCTCTCTCTGGCTTAACTCTCGGACTGGACTGTGAATCCCCCCCCGCTCCCCCCCCCCAGCCCTGTCGTGACAGGGGCAGCTGAAGAGGCTCATGCTTCCTCCTCGGCCCTGCCACGGCCACATGACTCCACTTCGCTCCTCTGCTTGCACCGTGGGGAGGGAGGTGGCGCTAGTGAGCCCTGCCCCGTGCACTGCCCACTGTTGCTGCCGCCTACCTTCCCTCCCGCCACCTCTCCGGCTGCTGCTTTGGGAAGAGTGGGTCAACGACAGGGCGGGGAAGTGGCTGGCCGGTGAGCAGCCAGGTGCCCAGGGAAGCGACGGGACAGCAGGGAGGCCGGGAGACAGGCCAGCTGGGTTTCTGGGCGGGCAAGCAAATGGTCAAGCTGCCGGATGGGCAAGAAGTCTTGCACAAGCTGGGCCTCAAACTCGTTGTAGGCGGGGTTTGGGTTTTATTTTATTTATACTTCATTTATACCCTGCGCTTCTCTCCAATGGGGAGCCAAAGAGTCTTACGACATTGTCCACCCCTCCATTTTACCCTCACAACAACCCTGTGGGGTAGATTAGGCTAAGAGGGTAGCTGGCCCACGCTCACTCGGCAGGCTTCCTTCCATGCCAGAGTGGGGACTTGAACCGAGGTCTCCCAGATCCTCATCCTACACTTTAACCACTACACCACACCCGGGGGGGGGTGCACCATAATGTTTTCCTGTTGTATTGGGAGGGGGTTGCATCATAATGCTGATACAATATATTTCAAGAAAGTCTAGCGAAAACCATCATTGGTGTCAGCTAGATCGTTGACAGAGGTTAAGCATTTTGAATCATCCCATGGATAAGACCACTACAGTGGCTGCCAGTATACTTCCATGTTCAATTCGAGGTGCTGGTGTTACCCTTGGATGCTCTTTGTAGGGCTGCCAGCCTCCAGGTGGGGCCTGGGGATATCCTGCTTTTACAACTGATCTCCAACTGACAGAGATCAGCTCCCCTGGAGAAAATGGCTGCTTTGAAGGGTGGACTCTATGGGCATTGTACCATGCTGAGTCTCCTCCCCTCCCCAAACCACACCTTCTCCTGGCTCCACCCCCAAAGTCCCCATGTATTTTCCAACCCAGACCTGGCAACCCTAGCTCTTCATGATCTGGGATCCTAATATCTGTGGGACTGCCACCAGCTGTACGCTCCCACAAAGCAGCTGTGATAATCAGAACAGGGATTATTTGTGGTTCCTCCACTTGGATGAGTGAGAACTGTTTTTGCTTGGGTTTGGGGCTTTCGCGTTGGCTGCTCCTGTGTTCTGGAAGGTTGGAAGAAGACCCTGCCATGCAGAGATTTTAGAGGCTCTGCAAGGCAGAGCTTTTCTGATGTACTTTTGGTGGTTCAGGTTAGGTATGATGATTAGATGGGAGGGCTGGGGGGTCAGAGGGAGGGTTGGGGGTCAGAGGCATGAGGTCCTGGAAGTGACAATAGGTGGCTCTAGGAATCACCAGAACTAGAGTTTCCGGTGATTCCTAGAGCTACCCATTACGTAACCGGAAGTAATGTACTGGCACCTAGGCCTGCAGTTTTTCTTTTCTCTGTCTTTTTACCTTTCATTTTTCTCCTGCCGTTGCTTGGGGTGGTGGCAGGCAACAGGGATGACTGGCAGGAGGCCTGGTAAGCCTATAGTGTACTGGCATCAACCACTCTTTCTCTTGCCTGTTATTTGTATTGTACTTTTGTGAAATGAGTTTTTAGCTGGCTGTAATGATGTAAACCTTTCTGAGCCCCATTGGTCAGGAGTAAAGCAGGATCTCAATGTTTTAAATGAATAAACGACATCCCTGGCTCTTCATAGGGCCCTGTTTCTGCCATTGTCTGAAATGTGGCATATTAAGGATGAAAATGCTCCTTTTGGTTTTAGCCTTTCACCTGGTGCTGCTGCCAAATAATTTGGGTTAGGCTGATAATGACACAGGGTAATGCAGAGGGGCCTGTTCCATTCCCTTCAACAGAGCCAGGCTGTCTCCTTTCTTTAAAAAAGCTAAATAATCGGTAGCCAGGAAACCTGCAGGGCTGAAACTTGGGTTCTGTTGAACTCAGTGGGAATCTTGCTGCGGCTGCTGGTGGAGCCAAGGTGTTTCCCCCTGCAGTCTAATCATCCCCCCCCCTCTCCGTCTCGCACACTTTTCTCTGTCCAGGAGCAAGTCGTTCAGATTATACACTTTGGTAACCATCCTTCATAAATGAGGTCTAATAACTCCCTGGAAGGAACACTGTCAGATGCACACCTCTTTGAAGCCAAAAAAGCATTTGGTGCTTTCATTCAGCCTGGAATCGCTTTACACGATCTTTTTTCATTTTTTCAATTTCATTAATTTTTATCTTCCGTCTTAACAAGGAGGTGAATTAGCTTGGGAGCCATCAGGGTAAACTCGGGAACTGGGTTTTCTCCCTCCCTCCCCCTCCAGTGCTTGGAACGCTTCCCAATCTTCTCTGACTCAAACAGACTGATTTCTTCACAAAGCTACACTGCAGAGACAGACTTGTCTCTAGCCACTGACCATGGGTGGAATATGCCCTCGCTGGGGTCCTCCTCTAAGTTGGGCATTGGGTGATGCCTCCAAGTAAAACCACTGAGGGCTGCACCTGTCCCTTTGTTTGACAGTGGCTTTAGCTCACAGCACAAATTCAGAGATGCAGTCCCCAAAACCTTGGCCGCCGCCCCCCCCCCGCTATATTCAGGAAACCTTCAATCTTCAGGCAGACCCCGACCAATCCTCCCTCTAAGCAAAAATTCCACTTTGCGAGCTACTGGCATTAAAGTTGTGAGCGAGCGATATGGCTACTCCGTAAATTAGTTTGCTCTGGAGCCATCCTTCCTGAGCTAAGACAAAAAATGTGTGAGTCGGAGGCTAAAAAACTGTGAGCTAGCTCACACTAACTCAGCTTAGAGGGAACACTGACCCCGACCCTCAACATCTTCCACTTAGGGCTATGCCAAATAGATGGCGCTGCTTGAATATATATATTTTAGAGGAATAATCCATAGGAGTATCCTCTTATTCTTAAAATTAAAAGTGAAAGCCTCATATAACCAAAGTATTGGTAATACGTTGTGCTTGTTAGAAGAGGTGGGCATCTAGTACAGACTTCTGTGGCAAGAAAGCCCAAAGGACACCATATTGGACCACATTTCAGCAGAATAATGGCGTCACGGTCAATATTCCCTCTAAGCTGTGGAGTCTTGTGAGCAAGAATTCTACTTTGTGAGCTACTGGCCTTAAAGTTGTGAGCGAGCGATCTGGCAACTGCATAAATTAGTTTGCTCCGGAGCCATCCTTCCTGAGCTAAGACAAAAATGTGTGAGCCGGAGGCTAAAAGACTGTGAGCTAGCTCACAATAACTCAGCTTAGAGGGAATACTGGTCACGGTGATTCAATTTTTTATTGCTGGGCACCTTTATCACTAGGTGACCAGGTTTTCACATTGTCCTTTCAAGCTTGGCCTTTAAACATTTCAAAATATCCCAGAGAAACTTGAGATGAGTCTGGAAGGGAGAGTCATAGCCCCAACTAGTTATCTCGCTGAATTCTCAGGTATTGCAGAACACTGCTAGGAGAGTTCTTGCTTTTCCCCGTCAGACTAATTGTCCCCACCTCTGTAATTGATCACTGGTGACTCTGCTGAGTGTGTGTGTCTGGTGTGTGCGTGTGCGTGTGTATAAATTCAGGTCAGAATTAGGGATGCCTCAAACTTCTTGACAAACGTACCATGTTCAACAGCCATGATCAGATCTCCTTACCTTGTTACTCATCTGACTGAAACAGTGGCTGAACCGTTTTGTGGCTGCGCAGAAGCTCTGGTGGTGACGTTTCATTTCCTTCCACGTTGCAGCTATGTTCACACCTGCTCAGTTAGATGAAGTCTGTTCTCCCCCAGAATCATGGATGGGGGAGAGACCACAGCTCCCATAAGGCTGTGTGAAAATGCTCATGTGTGAAATAACCTCAGTAGCATGGGCTTGAATGAAACCAAAAAGTGTGGCGTAAGCACACACGCACTGTGTATTTACGATGAGTGGCTGATTGATTGGTTTGTTTCCTCTATTTAAATGGCTGGCTGTCAAGCAGCGTGCATCCCTGATAGGGCGGGGAGGGGGATCAAAGGCTCCTGTCTGGCTCTGTGAAAATGCACATGTGTGGACTGGTGCTGATGGCACAGCACTCGGCTGCTTGAATATGCAGAAATTAACTTGCCAAACAGGCTCGAGCAGCTGAGTGAAGAATCAGCTCCCTTCCTGGGACTGGCTAGCAGAACACGAGCCAAGCCAGCAGATATTCAAGCATCCCATAGTCAGAACCAGCAGCCTTTGTCTGAGCAGCCTTCTGCTAACCCCTTAGATGCTCCTCAGCTGTAACTGGGGAAGGACCATGGCTCAGTGATAGGGGATTTGCTTGGCATGCAGAAGGTGCCAGGTTCAATCCCCTGACATCTCCAGTTCAAAGGATCAGGCAGTAGGTCATGTGACAGATCTCCACCGGAGGGTCTTTAGCTCAATGGTAGAGCATCAGCTTGGCATGCTGAAGGTCCCAGGTTCAGTCCTTGACATCTCCACTTAAAAGGCTCAGGTAGCAGGTGATGGAAAAGACCCCTGCCTGAGGCCGTGGAGAACTGCTGCTGGTCTGAGTAGATAATAACTGACCTTGATGGACCAATGGTCTGACTCAGGATAAGGCGTCTTCACGTGTGTGGCTTCCTGACTGACTGTGATGCCCTTGAGCATCAATTGCTATGGTTGGATTGTCTTCTTATTCTTGCATTTTCCCTCTTGTCTGTGGCCCACTGGCTCTCCTCTTGCTTGTTATGTGTTACACTAGCATTGTATCCTGCCGTGATTGGCCTATGTGCATGAATGTGAGCGGTAGGGACATACGCACATGCCCTTTTAAATTCCTTTTTGATTTCATGTGTCATCACTCAGCCTTTCATTTTGCCTGTTTTCATTGCAGAGGTGTTCCTTATCTGTTTGCTTCCTGAACAGCCTCTGAATGCCATTTTGACTTCATTTATGTGCTACAGACCATTGATAGAACTCTCTCCCCCAAGTGATCTCCTGTGTTAACTTTTTTTCACCCACTCCTCCTTCCCATAAAGAAGGTTTATCCGTGCAGACCACTCTGGGGCATTTTAGAGTAGTCATTCTGACTTTCTTATAGAATCATAGAATCACAGAGTTGGAAGGGGCCATGCAGGCCCTCTAGTCCGACCCCCTGCTCAATGCAGGATCAGCCTAGAGCAGCCCTGACAAGTGTTTCTCCAGCTGCTGCTTAAAGACTGCCAGTGAGGGGGGAGCTCACCACCTCCCCAGGCAATGAAATGAGCTGAGAGTGCAAATGAGAATGGCCCCTTCTTTGTCTTCATTTAGGAGAGCCCACAAGCCAGGGCTCCTTCAGAGGGCTTTCTGTGGCTTTGTTTGTATGGGATCTGGATCCGGGTTGTTCTCTCATGGATGATGTGGTCAACTGTGGTTTTACGGTTCAATGTTTCATTGCTGTTATTGTTTCATACCCTTGTGAGTGAGTGCTGTTTTGTTAGCCACCTTGGGCCTGCCTAGGGAGATGCAGTCGGTAAGTTTTGGAATCAAATAAAACACATAATTATTTATGGGGAGTCGATGGGAAAACCCGGATGCAAGGAAACAGGACATAAAGATTGGCATGTTCAGTTCACACAAGGGAAAAGCCAAAATGAAACAGGGGTTTTTGAGCTGAGACAGAGGAGCTGTGACATTTGGTAGCATCCTAATTGGGTATGTTTAGCATGGCACGTTAGTTACCCTTGAAAAAAGTAAACTGACTAGAAATTTATTATTGAAACATGAGGCTGTTTTGCATCCATTTTAATTAGCCACAGCTGCTTGTGTGGGCAGCCTCCATCCACGCTCACCCTGATAGATGGCCATGGCCCTTCTCATTCAGGGTATCCTTCTGCAGAGGGATATTTTGCAGAATCTCTCTCCTCCTCCCCGGTTACAGCCACACTCAGTGGCACAGTGGTGATTCCCATTTGTTGGAAAGAATCACTTGCACATATCTCTTCAACGGCTTCTAAGAAGATGCTCCCTCAAGTGGGACAGATACATCATTGCACCGTAAAATCTGCCTGCGATAGCTGTGGCAGGATTCCAGCATGGTCCTGTGCCAAACACATCGGATGCGTTCCAAGTGTGGGATGTTATTTATATTGTGCAGCCCGTCAGATTCTCTAAGCAAGATAACAGCGTGGAGCAGAAAGGAGCAACATGTTAAAAGTAGATGAAATGAAAGCACCACATTAATCACTCCGTTGCTGGAATGAGCCCCCTGCGATCCACAACTATCTGGGTACAGGGAATGGGCACATGACAGTTGTGGGGAAAGCCTTCCCTATGTTGGCTTCCAGAAGCGTCAGCTGAAGGCAAGCCAGTCATGTGCATCCACTGGTATGCACAGTGGTTTGGGCTCTTGCCCTGCTTTTGGTCTTCCTGGAGGCATCTGGCCGGCCACTGTGGGAAACAGGATGCTGGACTAGTTGGCCCTTTGGTTGGATCCAGCAGGGCTTTTTAATGCAGTTCTGCTCGTTCCCTTGCAGGCTGTGATGCTTGTCATGCAGAGACATCGAGGATAAAACCTATAGATGATGTTGCACACAGGACTTTGCATAGTCTTTGGGTGGGGTGCATATTTATATTATGTGCATGTCACTGTGTGAAGTTTGAGTTTCAGAGCCTAGGTAAATGCTCAGTGCAGCTGTGTATTATGAACCCATCCCTTTTTAAAGGGTAAAAACACTCTGGGGAATGCCATTTAGAGAACAGAAGTAGTGTGACAGAGGAAGCCCTAAACCCTTTCCCCAGTCACCTTTTCTCTGCTCCAAATTGCCCCACCCCACATTTTCCTCTCACTCCCCAGCATGTCTTTGCAAGGGTGAACACATATTTAGAACCTTGCAGGGAGAAAAGCAGGTTGGGGGGACAGCAATCTTGGGGGGGGAAAAGAACGTATTTAGAACCTTGCAGGGAGAAAAGCAGATTGGGGGGACAGCAATCTTGAAAAAAAAAGAATGACAGGGGAAGGCTAGAGCATCCCCGACCCCCTTCCCTGTTCTAATTGCCCCCTCAAGAAGCAGCTTGGCTTGTTCATCAAAGTGGCCAGTGGGGTTTGGTGAGAGACATCTGTGAAAGAACAGTGTTGGTTTGGAGGCTGAAATCCTAAATGGCTTGGGTGTGAAGCGTCAGAAGGACGACCTGTTCCCATATTGACCTCCCTGAACCTCACAAATTGAATAAAGGCTTCTTCCAGGACCCTGTGTTCAGAAGTGAGACTGGCCAGGTCTGGTGGGGAGGGGGGGAGGCGCTTTTGACTACCACCTCAAGTTATGGAACTCTGTTCCTAAAGAGGTCAGACTGGGGGGCTCTTTTGAAATGCTGAGAAAGGGTTGAGACATCACCACAAAAAGGCCGCCGTGGGAGGGGAGGGCCAATCACAAATGCCTTTCATAGGGCAGATCAGTTCTTTGCTTTAGGAAGGAGATGTTGGTTGGTTTCATTTTCCAAAGAAAATGGAGAGTTTGCTCCCTGCTCAGCCATACAGAGAAAGGCAGTGTGTACAGCTAAGCTGTGAGTGCTGGCTATATTGAGTCTGTCCAGGATGCAGTCAATGCTTTGCTAGTTAGTCAGCTGGCAGGAAGTGATCCAACACGTCCTGATTTTCTCCCGTTCCATTCAAGACCCTTTGGATTTTATCCCCAAGAACCAAGATGTATGTGGGTGCCGGAAACACACTGGTGGGTGCCGTGGCACTAGGCTTCACGATTGTCTGCCTCTTGTGGGCAACCTCATCCCCCCACACTCCCATCTCCCAATCTCACTTAATGGAGCAGCAGGAGAAAAAAAGGGGGGGATGACATGGATGATGTGATGTCACTTCCAGGCAAGCATTTCCAAAATGCTCATGGGGGTTGCCAGTGGAAAGCTGGTAAACCTTCATGGCATCCATGAGCACCACGCTGGGGATTGTTGACCTAGGTAAAGAAGGTATCAACCACTGATATCCCCCAACTGCCTTCTCAAAAGGGGAGTTTAAAAATATTTTGAGCAATCAGCAGGGGCTTGTTTTACGGTTCTGTGTTGCTCGACACAAGCCAGAAACTGGGCATGTGATCCCAGTTATTTGGGACTCTTATTATTCAACATCAGCCCCATAAACCACACTGGAAAGGGATCAGGCAGGCAGTGCTGCATTGTAGAGTGATGGTGTTAATAGCCTCACAGTAGGAAACGGCCAATTAGGAACTGATTAATCACCAGAACTCTGCACTAGCTTTCCATTCTGATATGGGAAATAACCCTCATTGACCAGAACTTTCACACTTCATGAAACTGTCCCTTCAGTGGTCCAGCAGGAGGCATATTATGGGATACATAAGATCCGATAGGCAAACTGGAGCTACTCGCAGTCCGGCTCATGAGCGCCACAACAGCTGGGCCGACTTACCCATTAGGCACAGTGGGCACAGTGCCTAGGGCCCACAATACTTTTAAGAGCCCACGAAAATGTTTTAATTTCTTTTAAAATCAGAAGTTAAAAAATGAAATTTAAGGGCCCATGAGAATCTACTAAGTTTAGCCTAAAACAAAAAATGAAATTTTGGTGTATTTAAAGTTATACCAGTTTTTTAAAATATTAATATTATTATGGTGGGAGGGGCCCACAAAGGCAAAAGTGCCTATGGCTCACGAAAGTCATAATGTGGCCCTGCACAATGACCATGGATGCATATGGTCAATAAGTTAGATTCTGATCAGATGTGTTCTTTAGGGGGGGAAATCAGAAGCAAGCATCTCCCAATAGAATTGTTCTATTAGTTGAACAATGCTAATTGTGTACTATTTAGAGATTTCACATGACAAAAAAATACTGTAGAAGCTTAGGAGTTTGTGCTGCATTATCCTTACATACCTTTATTTAGTTTTATATATTTAAATCACTTAAATCACTTATGCATGGGTGCAGGATGATTATTGATTTGTTTAACATATTTATATTCTATTTTTCTCGCAATCAACAGTATTCAAAGCGGCTTACATTAACACAAACCTAGGGAAAAATCAGTTCACAGAAATACAAGTAAAAAGAAGCAGACCAGCACCTCCACTCATGAGCCATCAAAAATGCATTGGGAAAAGCCTTTCTCATGTCCTCAGGAAGCCCATTCCATATAACAGAAGCAGCCACTGCAAAAGCCTCAGTCCAAGGCTAGGGTTGCTAGCCCTTCACCAGCAAATGCTGGGAGATATTTGGGGGCAGTGCCTAGGGAGGTTGCAGTTAGAGGGGATATGACATCACATTCTTTGTGATGTTCTAGGAATTTACCTGATTGCTATGGTAAACACCATAGAGATTGTAGGGATTCCTAGAGTGTCACCCAGAAGGACTTCACTTCCAGACAATGCTCTAGGAATCCTACAATCTCTAAAGTCTTTACTGTAGAGACTGGGAAAATTTCTAGCTATCCCCTCTTCCGTTTTTTCTCCTGCTCCTCAAGTCATAGAGGGAAGGTGATTGGTGGTGGCAGCCTAGCCCAAGCAGAAACAGTTGTTGATGATTGGAGTGGAGAAACTAGCAATAACCTACGGCCTGATTATCAGAGCTGTCTTGTATACACTATATGGGTGGAGGCAGTCCCACAGAGAACACACAGTACAAAAAAAAGCTGAAAATATAACTAGAACAGCAATATAGGAAACATTTATTATGCTAGCAGTTCATAGCAGCAACTGAAATGTCATAACCAGTACATGTCGGCCCATTGTCTGAAATCAACATGTTCTTTCAGAAGGTCAACAAAAAGAGAAACTTGTGACCTCTACTGGGAGATCATTCTACTGCCTAGAGACCATTGCTTTGGGTGGCTTATCATCACACTTCACACAGTGAAGACCTACAGCATGGAACCAGATGCGGATCGGTGTAGGTCTCTTGTTTGCAGGCAAGAAGGAAGCTGATCTGTCTGCATGCCAAAGTACACTAACAGCATGTGGTTCTCCTGGGCCATGAACTGGGAACAGGAGGAACTTCTATACAGGCATGTCCTAAGAGGTTTATTGTGGCATAAAATTCCATAGTAAAATCCTGTTTCATCAGATTCTTGGAGATATGAGAGCTGTTCTGTGGCTTTCAGTGGAGAGAATCTATTATATTCTATTGAATCTGTGATATCGCTGAATATGGCATAGGCTTGCCACTTACCCAGGGTATGGTTCGAAGACATATGACTCGGATGGGAAAGCTCCTGAAAACCCCACGCAATCCACATTGAGTCCCATGATGGACAAAAGAAGGGATACGGATGATAATAAATACATAACGTCTACATAGTAAAAATAAATAAATTACAGCCAGAATGGCGTAGTGGTTGGACTAGGATCTAGGCCATCCAGGTTCGAGTCTCCCCTCTGCCACAGGGTTGCTGGGTGACCTTGGCCCAGCCACTCCCTCCCAGCCTCTCAGAGTTGGTGTCGGGATACAGTGGCCATTTTGGGTCCACACTGGGGAGAAAAGTGGGGTATTAATAAAGTGAATAAATAAGTAAATAAGAAATCACAACCACATGCTGCTGCCTTCTTTTCAGCCAGGGAGCTCAGTATTGCTTATTCTGACAACGCTTTGGGGTCTCAGGGAGAGACAGAGAGAGACTGCAGTGGGGTCCTTCCGGAGTGAGATTTAGAGCCTGAGCCGCAGATCCTGCCCCTTCCGACTCGGGTTTCTGCTTTCCTTTGTTTGATTTTCATACTGAATAGGAACAGCAAATGGTTGTCCTTCGTTTCACCTGGGCTGAAAATGCAATTCCCTACGGATGTGCCATAGGCCATATCCCAAGCATGTTCCAGGTCTTGATTACAAGGTGGCCCATCTGCTAAGTCACTGAAATAACTCTGAACGTATGAGTGACCGAATGAATGAATGCCTTGCAGAACAGTTGTAATTGAATTTAAGTATCGTTCAACGTAATGTAAAAGAAGCGCATCCACCCAGTAATTAGGCTTGTCACGTACAAGTTTTATTCAGAGCTTGAATCAGGATCTCTGCTTAAACTTGTCAGTTTGCCTTGAAGCTGACAGGGGTGAACTCAGAAGACAAAATAATGTGGGAACATAGGAGCTGGATCCTGCCGTATTACTTTTTTCTTCAGCTTATTATTAACCACATAGTACACAAAGATGATAGTGGGTCTACCAAGCTATGTACTTTGAGAGAAATGCCATTGAAATCACCGTGTTTTTTAAAAATGTAATGAGGTAGGACAGAACAGTCAGCAAGCTGTTCAATACTTGTGACCTCCCTAATGTACCTTGGGTGAGGTGAATTTGTGATAACTTTGTGACAGAAAATTTGTCTTAGGACAGAGGTTCTCTATCTGATTTTATTGTGTGTGTGCGTGTATGTGGAAAAGCAATAACTAATTATCCACTACAGACATTTTTTAAAAAGGAAAGAAAGCTCTGCTTCCACATGTGGGTGCCATTTTGGGGGGAACACCCACCTTCTCCATGACTCCAACAACATTTTATTATTGCTGCTAGTTCACTAGTTATTTATTTATTTATTATTTATTTCCTTCGGCTTCTATCTTGCTCACCCCCTAGGGGCTCTGAGTGGCTTACAATTCCGATTTTAACCAATCTAATCTAGGGCCACATATGTAGGGAAGGTGAGAAGCCTACCAGGCACCCTTATCCTGTTGTAGCAGATCTTCTTTTTGCGAGGGGACAGTCCGGCGGCGACCCTCCTCCGGCGCCGGTCTTCGCTGTTCCGCTTTTTCCGGCTGTCGCAACTCCGCCTCCAGGCCTGGACCACTCCGTGCTTCCGCGCATGCTCGCAGCGGCCTCCGTCCAAGTCAGGCTCTAGCCTGCCGCGTCGCTCCGCCTCCGCACCTTGTTAGTCCGGCCTCCTTCATTCGCCTCCTCACCTCGCCGGCCGCCATTTTTCTCCGTCGCCGCTGTTCATCGCTCTCCGTCGCTGCTACGCCAGGGACGGGTGCCTCCCCGCTCTAATAGCAGGTGCCCATTTTATCTACTTGCCCTTTAACGGGCTTTCGAACCGCTGGGTGGACGGGAATAACTGTAAACAGAACTACACTGAATAATCTCCAGTTCTGATTTTATTGGGGTGAAACAGTGACAATTTCAGCTGAGTAAAAATACGGCACAAATACTTCCATTATACATGTTTTTTCCCCCACTTGTTTTTGGCACCAGCATTTCTCCCTTGTTTCTGCTTCATTCTTTCCAGACAATCAGGGATCACACAGTGAATGACAGAGTCCTGTGTAGTCAGTCAGATTTGACTGAGAGTGAGGGCTAAGGAAACAAATAGGTGAACATATCTACATGGAGTGCCAAAATATTTTAAAAGGGAAGCATATTTTGGCACTTTGGAAAACATTCACCAAAAAAGTGAGTAATTTTGGCTCAGCCCTACCTATAAAATATTAAATGTGCTGACATGCCAAGGTACAAATGCTTTTGCTTAGAAAATAGCTAACCTATATTAATCCCATTGCTTTAAATTATTGAGAGATAAAAGGAAATAATCAGTACACATGTTCTTCAAACACCTGGCTTTTGTGGGGGGGGCAGTATAATTTTGACAGCAAGTCTTTAGACTTTGATATCTCTTATTCCAGCTTACTAAAATATTTTTCCCACCCAAAATTCTGAAATTCTACATTTTTAAGAAGGCAGGAAAATTGTTTTTGGCATTAGTTTATTGCTATTATCACCAAAAGATCACCAAAAGATACAAGACCCAAAACACAAACTTTTGATAAATTTCATTGAACCAATTGAGGCAAGCTCTGGAAAAGATGCAGCCTTCTGTTTAATGAGCAGAGCCTGCTCTACAGTTTTGAGTAAGCTGTGCAAAATGACCTCTTATAGACCCACAGGACCTATGAATGTGCGGATGAACGTACATAAAGATGGAGTACAATTGAGTGCACAGTTGAGGAGGTAGATTGTTTTTGTTGCCCATAGCCTTTGGGATGGGATGGATAAATAAATAAATAAATACCCTTTCCAACTAAACCATCCCTCTTTTGTGTGCTATGACTTACAGCCTACTCCTATATATATCTAACTCAGAGGTAAGTCTCACTGTGTTCAGTGGAGCCTATTTCCAACTAACGAAAAGCCATGCCTTTTCACCTCCTCTGAAAATTCATTGAAGTTGCCCTGACCTGGATAGCCCAAGCAAGCCTGATCTCATCAGATCTCAGAGGCTAAGCAGGGCTGACTCTTATTTATTTATTTATTTTATTATCACATTTATACCCCGCCGTCCCCGCAAAGCAAGCTCAGGGCGGCTTCCAACACGACATATAAACAGCTTAAAAACAGAATTATTAAAAACACTACAAATCAACAAGCATACAGGGCAAGACTCTGGCAAGTACTTGGATGGGAGACCTCCAAAGAATACCAGAGGTGGGATGCAGAGGCAGGCTAATCAAGCCACCTCTCTGAAAAACATCCAAGGTTCCAGTAGGGGTGGCCAGAAGTCAACCATGACTTCTAGGCAAGCACACAAAAACACACACACAGTCTGTCTGTCTGTCTGTCTGTCTGTCTGTCATCTATCTATCTGAAAAATTTGTTGAAGTGCATGACTAACTTTTAGGGGGAAAAACACTGAGACTCATATTGAGAATCACTACAGAGCATGGAAAAGTTATGTTCAAAGGACACTATCTCTTCCTGTCTGCCACCTTCCTCAGAGGATGGGTGTATGAAAGAGGGGTGGGGAAGGAAAAAAGTCAAAGGTGGCTTTTAAAAAACAACAACAACACACACCTTAATATGACAAAGATTGATTTAATTTTCCTGTGAGAAACTTTCATCTGGCAGGCAAGAAAGGGGGTTAGGGAAGGGCGTGTCTCCTGATCTTCAGAGGCCTGCTTGGCTGGAATATTTCTTACCACAAATGGAGGAAAATTTATATACTTGTGTATTTTTTTAAAAAAAAATAGGGCTCATGTCTCTGACTGGAATAATCTGTATACTAACCGTGAACTCAAAGCCCCGATTGTCTCTTGTCAAGTTGTTATAAGTGTGATGATTCCACAAGTCTTAGTGAAAGGACTTGGGAACTTCATCACAACCAGGGGAGAAGCCACTCCTAGCTTCTGCCTGAACAAAACTCAAAAACAAGAAGAAAGGAAATAAAACACTTTCCCCCTCAGGTCTTTCCCCCTAAGGTTCTGTTCTAGAAGTCACATGTACTTCAGTTGTGGAACATCATCAAATTTCCTGTTGCCCATAACTGCTACTCTTCATGGTATAACAGTAAGCAATGCTGGGTTGATATTGTGCCTTAAGTATTTTTGTAGCAGTGAAAAAAAACAATTTTCAAGATGGGGGCTAGAGTTCTTCCCAACCTGCAACTCATCTCTAGTTCAATTCCCTTGGAGGAAATGGCAGCGATGAAGGGTGGACTCTGTGATACACCATAGAGTCCAAGAGAAATGGAACTTCCCCACTGAGCTCCCTCCTTTCCCCAAACTTCACACCCAAATCTCAAGGATTTCCCCAAGCCAAAGGTATATATATAGGGTGGGAACCCTATATAAGAGAGATCAGTTCATAGTAACCATAACGTAACCATCCTTTCAGAATGGTTATGTGAACAGCCCTCTGAGAGAAGTCCTTCGGTTGGAAAGGCATCATGAAAGAGTATTTGGAGAAAATGAATAAGGCCTAGCGGAGAAGAACCCCATTCCCTACAGAAACTAGGAATGCCTTAGTAGATCCAGGCTCCCAAAGATGACATTACAGTGCTGTGGGCTTTTGTTGATTTGTGTTTCTCTGCACGTCTTCAGTTCAGTTAATGAAAAGCCTTTTCACAAAGGAACCGTGTGGGCTGGCTTGCAGAAAGGAAGGTTTCCCACACAGCTAATTATGTGTAATCTCAGGGACACAACCAACTGTGTCTGAGACTTCTTAATGCTTCCAGCCCACTCAGAGACATTTTCAGCCCTAGCTCTCGGGCTGCCGAACTTAAGCTGGAGGTTGCTTTCCCGGTTTTTGGTCGCTAAACTCACTTTTGCCTTCACTTATATTTAGCTCTTCTGTGGTGCCAAAATATTTCACTCTCCCTGCAACACAGTATTTATCTTTGTTTTGGATGCCTGCTCAGAACTGAGCCACAAACCAAACAAAGCATATAGCCACAGCCTCCTAGCTTTCTCAAGATAGACTTAAGTATAGAATATGTGTGGCATATCACTTATCTCCTGCATAAAACAAAGCTGCCCTCGAGGGAGACGGAACTTTGCAACCTTCTTTTACTTCCAGAGGCTGCTCTGCTCTCATGCAGGCTGGGAAATCTTGAGTTCAGTGTGCTCATTGTGCAATTGGCAAAGGAATTTTATCTGTAGTATTGTTGTTCTGGTGGTATTTATTTTATTAAGTTTAATTCCGAAAGTAGAACCCGTCTTCTAAGTTGTTATCACTTCTGTTCTAAACACATTTTGAAGGCCAGCCGGCTGTTCGAAAATTCGTTTGACTCACTCTAGTGAGCATCTGGTGAAAGAAACAAGCCTCTACTTTCCCAAGCAAGTTTGGTCCTGGCAAGGGTTGCAAGGGATTGTCCTGGTGGTTGTGCTCTGCTGTGGAGTGCTCCTAGCATTTCAGATATACAGCATGACTGCAAAGAGGATCTTCTGGCCTCCTCCTGAGCCTGGAGGTGGGGAAGGAGCTAGGAGATCATCCCCAATTTCACACAGCACTTCAGTTGTGTTCTCAGCACCTCCCAAGTTCAACATGACTTCCACCAAGGCAAAGCCATGCTGACATATAAATTTTGGCTGCCTAACAAGCCCAGTCAAAATGTGTGGACCCCTGTTCTCCAAGTAAACGTTATAAGGGGAATATAGAGGAGACCTGGTGGTGGTGGGGGGTTGAATCTTTCTTCTTCCTAGTGTTTCTCTCCTGGAATGCCCAGCAGCAGTGAATTTCCCCTGCCCCGTGCAGCCCCCAAAGCCAAATCCAGACTGGGCTACAGATTGTGGAGGCATTTGCAGAGAAATGTGCTGTCTTGGGAATGGTTTAGCATTCTCATCATCCTGCCCATCAACCTTTCCATGTAAGTGCCGCTCATTCCTGTAGGCATCAGAACATATTAAATGCCATATGGTGGCATTCAAGATATGCTTGTGATTCTTCAAGGTGTAGTTATATAACTCTGTCCTGCAACGTGCAACTCACATCTAATTTCCAAGTTTATGTGCTTGTTGGCCTCTTCCTCCTCCTCCTCCTCTCTCTTGCTTTCTCTTTCTTTCCTCTCTTACTCACCTTGTCCCTTTCCCCTTCACTTAAAACAATTAAAACAAATAAATATGAGAAATCATGCTAGAGCTGCTCAAGCATGACACAATCCATTAATGAGTCATGCTTCCCCAGTGTTTTGATTGTTGTGATAGTTTTGATTGTTATGGGTTTTATTTTCATTTCTGTAGATCCTTTATTGCTGCCTGGTTTTACTGATTGGCTATTTTTTTCTAATTACTTTCATTGCTGCGGGTTTTTTAAATTTTAATTGAACATTGATTGCTTTTCACTGATGGTTTTATTTTGGAAGCAATTGGCTACCTACCCAACATAAGGTTGCCAGGTCTGGGTTGGAAAATACCTGGAGACTTTGGGGGTGGATTCGGAAGATGGTGGGGTTTGGGGAGGGGAGGGGCCTCAGCATGGTACAATGCCACAGAGTCCACCCTTCAAAGCAGCCATTTTCTCCAGGGGAGCTGATCTCTGTCAGCTGGAGATCAGTTGTAAAAGCAGGAGATCCCCAGGCCCCACCTAGAGGCTGGCAACCCTAAAACAAGTTTCCCATCTAAGCAGTCTATACTGAAAAAGCCATGATTTTCTTTCGTTTTGTTTTGTTTTGACATTGTAGTCTCTTCCTCCATTGGTTTCAGTTTTACAAGGTACCCAGCATTTTCCTAGTAAAGGCAAAGGGAGAGCACAGTGTTCCCTAGGGGGAGAAAGGCTTTGGGCTTTCTTAATTGACTGCAAGCTGTAGTGACTAGGATTATATTCATGTGTGAGGTATTCCAGTCCTGAAGGATAGGGATTGGGACTTTGCCTTTCTCTCTTTTCCCAGTGGCTGTCGTGCCAAATTTTCCCTTGCATTCTGCACTTCCGTGCTTCTCTGTTGTTTCCAAATAGGGTTGCCAACCCCCCCGGTTTGCCAGGGGTCCCCCCTTTTGCAAGTGATACAGCATGAATGGAGTCCCAAGTGGCGAGTTCACCTGGGATTTGCCGCTTGGGACTCCATTTGTGTGGTGCCGCTTGCAAAAGATATTTCAGTGCCCTTTGCAAGTTGTGCCACATGGATGGAGTCCCAAGCAGAGTTCACTTTAATGCCGTGGCTTGCAAAAGGCATTTAAAGAGAACATGTTCCCTTTAAATGCCTTTTGCAAGCCATGCTGGGGATCAGCTGGGGCGGCATGGAGCCGAGAGCTCCCCATGGCCTTGGCTGGCTCTCGGTACAGCTGGACACCCGCAAATGAAAGCTGAAAAAAAATTGGCTTTTTTCCCCAGGCTCAGCTATACTGTATTCGGCTTAAATGATACCCCCAATTTACCGATAAGGTATTCTTCCAGAATTTGTTTTTGTTTGGGCCTGCCCAGAATCTAGCTCAAGAGGAGTCTGTTTCATGATGCAAACATAGACCACAAGCAGTTTATCTAAAGCAAAGCCTACTTAGGGAGCAATACTAAGCAGGTCTACTTTGAAGTAAGTTCCATTATATTCAATGGGGCTTACTTCAGGAAAATGTTCTTAGGATGGCAGCCTTTTAATTGCATGCCTTTAAGTTTAATTTTGAGACAAAAGGGCACACTCTGGACCACATCCTTACACCCAATGGAAATTAATAAGATTTTAAGCATTTAATAGTGTAGACTACTTACAACCTTCCAGGTTCGTCGAAAAGTGGGTTTAGAAGGCTGTGATTCACCCTAGAATTGAATGGCAAGTTCTGTTGATTTCAGTTCTCAACCTGACCTTCTTGGGTATGATCCGGGATTCATAGCTCAGAACTGGTGTGACAGGGAAGGGATGCTGGGTGGCACTTCTGGAATAGTGCAATGAAAAGTGGGGCTGGCCAAATGCTTTGGCCATATTCTGGTCCCTTATGCATTCGCATGGCAGCTAGGGATGGAAATGGGGCATGTTGCCCAAATCTCACAATCCCTGTTCAGTCAGGGAGCATCAGACCTTCCCTTGCAAAGAACCTCTGTCCTGCCCTTTTGGCGCAATACTTTTGCACTTAACGGGCTGCTGGGAGAAATTCCGGTTGAGATGCACCCCGAAATCAGCCATGCCTGATTTTTCAAATATTGGCAAGCAAAGGCTGGAAATGAATGCCATGAGAAATCGGTTGTGGTATTTTGCTTCCTTAGCTGAGCCTGTGGCTGAGCAGCTGGGGATTTGCCCTCAACGTCTGGTTGCAGCTAGGGGGACCATTGAAGTCATTGCCAAAGTCATGTTGCTGCTCATTGGGGCATATGCACGTTATAGTGTAGGTGGGACAATGAGCCTATGCACACTTACCTGGGAGGAAGTCTCATGGGATAAAGTGGAAGTGAATGTGTGCAGGTTTGCGGTGTTCCTTCATAGGCATTCCATGGAGCCATCCTCCAAGGAGGCTTCCTCCGATTAAGTGGCTCTTCCACGAGAGGCAGGGCCACGCAGATGAGAGGAAACCTCCTTCGCTGGAGGAAGGCTTCAGACTTCAAGTCGCTAATGATCCAATTTGATTTGTATTAGAAGATATTTAAATTAGCTCCCAGGAAAGAAAGCTGACTCCAATGTACAGCTGATTCATTACCAAATGATGCGCTATGCGGGGGATCCATAATCAGATCTTCCTGTGTTGTTTTAATATTGGAAGCAGCTATGGGGGAGGGGGGATTTAATCCTTCCCTCCCTGAGTTGTGCTAGCAACCCCCCCTCCTATTGCTGCTACATATACTGTACATGTGAAAGCAAAATTCCTTCAATTACAGTAAGCACAACCCCTGAGAAGGCGTGGCTGGCATCAGAAGATATAACCTCCTATTGCTGCTACATATACTGTACACCATGTGAAAGCAAAATTCCTCCAATTACAATAAGCACAAACCCTGAGAAGGTGTTCCTGGCATCAGAAGATACAAGGCAGGTTACAGTAGGTAGTGACGTGTGATTCAGGAGGTATGCTTCTCACAGCAAGTCATCCAGGAGGTGTGCTTCTGGGATCATGTGGTGCCAGCCTAACTTGGGTTGTCAGAACTTTGGGTCGGCCGTGATCTCTCACCCCTTTTTTACAGCAAGGAGGAGAAGAATGTGGGTGTCCCTGCTGGCAATCCGGAGGCAAAGCCTGATAAGCAGGGGAGTGAGCTCAATCTGAGAGCAGCCGGGTAACAAATTGCTCCAAATGAAGTGCCAAGGCCAAGCCAGAGGCTGAATACAGCTGTCTGTGGGAAGGACTGTGCAACAAGAGCAGCCCAGAGTCCTCCAACCTGAATGTTGCTGGCTGTTCTTCTCCTGGATTGGTTACTTTGGGGGAAGTCTTGTTCTTTGCTCCAGAGGGTTCTGGCCTTTGGAGAAGACCCTCCTATATGAACCACAAGCATACAGTGAGGGGATCTACTGAGTCTTAGTAGAAGGCCTACACGTGGAAGCCCCCTGCTCTGGGTTAATATCGTTCAAACACAGTTGTAAGTTGCCTTGAAGATCTCAGCTGTAGATAGAAAGTCTGGTCCATTGTATCACCCTAGGATGGACTGGGAGCAAAAAAAGCTGAACAGACTCTGCAGCACTACATGCCAGCACTGTAGGGGCCCCTTAGCCCAAATCTGTCCAGTGGTGCCAATGATATGTGTTGGCTTACCCATGGCTTCTCCCCAACAACTGGTGGCAGTACAAGAGGAGGCAACTGATGCTGATTGAAGTGGTCACTGAATGTCTGAGCCAAATGGTCCCTGCAGCACAGGCAAAGCTAATGAAGCTTAACTGAATTTTCTCCTGGCCACAGGAGCTCTCCAGAGCAGTGGACCATCAGAAATATTACCTATATGTTGAATGGCGAGTCCACCCCAGTGTCACCTGTGGACTTACCGGGATGCTCTGGGAGAGGAGAGGGAAAAAGCACACCATGCCTATGTCACCCAGAAGTGACGTAGGCACATCAGTGACATTGGGGGGGAGGTCTGGTTTTTAGGCAAAACTCTATGGTTTGAAGCTAATTCTACCATAGAGTTTTGCCCAAAAACCAGAGCGGCCTTCCCCCCGACATCACTGACAAACCTACACCACTTCTGGGTGAGGTGGGCACGTCGTGTTTGGCACACCAATTCTTCCCTGCTGGCTAGTTAGCCAGCACTGTGGAGGAGCACTGGAAACCAGGGGGGGAGCTGGCAACACTAGTCAGCTGACAACTATTGAGATCATTACTACAGTACCACATCTTGGCCTGCAGCAGTGGTGGCACCTAAGCACAAAACAGAGCAGGCCAACAGCTCCCCCTTCTGGCAAGCTGCCATACTGTTCCAGAGAACAAACCACCAGAGAATAAGGACTATGAGATCTTGGTGCCTTACAGCAGAGGTTAGTAGCCTGTCAGAAGACTCTTCACCCAAGCCAGACCAGGTCTTCTCTTCCAAACACTTTTTCCTTCTGGTCTTATGCTGTAGTAGTGGGAGCAAGAAAGATTCCTGTGTAGGTTCACCCGCAACCCACCTTTCCTGATTTTACCAGTGCTGGCAGGTAGGCACTGTAAATTATTGCCCGCCAGCCCCCCCCCCCATCAATTAATGCAGTCATTCTTAGCTTTGGCTCAGCACTTTTTGCTTTATTAAGCAAAGTTGGAAAAGTAATGTGGCTAGAAGCCCCCATTTCCCCGTTCTCTAGTAATTAGACTAAAAGCAAAGATTTGAAGATTGATATCACACATAATGGCACAGGAGCTAGTATGAAGGGGTTTTTTTTAAAAAAAAATTCACTTCACTTATAATAGCTCATATAGCCTTGGGGTAATACTATAAAAGACAAAGAAAAAAAACGCATAATAACAGGTTATTGTGTAATGTACTGTAAAGCCATCAGACAAGGGTGCACGCCCTTCACAGTGCAATTCAGCTCAATCATGAGCCTAAGGTCAAAAACACATTAACCTGAGTATGCTCGGCAGCAAGTAAATGAAATGCTGCAGACATTTTCTAAAATGTATGCTGAGATTTACTATTATTCTTACCTGGTAGTTACTTTTGGAGGTGGTCTTCTGATGTGTGTGGTACCTACATTACTGTGTCCCTTTAGGAAAATACTTACTCTTCATGCACAGAACAATGAAACCAACAACTACTAAGACTCTCTTCAGACTGTTGTTGAATGCCACAAGCTTTGCTAGTAGCAGATAGCACTGATGCATTTTCAAGGACCACCACTGCTTCTGGGGAAACAGAAAGGAGGAGCGGAGGAGGGCCTGATGCATCCTGAAATGGATGTCGCTCATAAAACCAATGAAGGAAGGAAGGTGATTACTACAGTACCAAGCTGTATCCCACAGCACATCAATCTTGCTACAGTAATGTCTGGCTTCAGTCCAACACACTGACATTGCATCAGATCAAAAACATTGCACGTTTAATTTTCAAGGCTGTTTTGGTTCTGGTATGAGAACGTGAAATAAAATATATATTATCTTTTAAAGTGTGAGTGGTAGCATTTGAAACTGTGATTTGGTTCACATTTCTCCTTCAATAACATGGAAACTAGCCTATTTAAAGATTGGAGTAATATGCAAACACACACAATTAATTATCAATACGTGTTGTTGTTCAGTCGCACAGTCGAGTCCGACTCTTCGTGACCCCATGGACCACATCATGTCAGGCCCTCCTGTCTTCCACCGTCCTCCGGAGTTTGCTCAATTTCATGTTCGTTGCATTGGTAACGGTGTCTAACCATCTCATCCTTTGCCATCCCCTTCTTCTTTGACCTTCAATCTTTCCCAGCATCAGGGTCTTCTCCAGTGAGTGCTCCCTTCTCATTTGGTGGCCAAACTCTTTGAACTGCAGCTTCAGTATCTGGCCTTCCAGGGAACAGTCAGCAGTGTTCCCTCTAAGCTGAGTCAATGTGAGCTAGCTCACAGTTTTTTAACCTCTGGCGCACACATTTTTGTCTTAGCTCAGGAAGGATGGCTCCAAAGCAAACTAATGAATGCAATAGCCAAATCGCTCTCTTACAACTTTAATGCTGGTAGCTCACAAAGTAGAATTTTTGCTCACAAGACTCCACCGCTTAGAGGGAGCATTGAAAGTCAGGGTTGATTTCTTTTAGGATGGACTGATTTGATCTCCTTGAAGTCAAGGGACTCTCAAGGGTCTTCTCCAGCACCATAATTTGTGCATTCTGAGGACCACAGCTCTACTTTGACAACCAAAACTTTAATGTGTGGAGGGCAACAGAGGTTCATACCTGAGACTTCAGTACTTTCACCAGGTCTTGTGTTTTGTACCCCAGTGTTTTCCCTATGGGGACCAAAAAGAGCTTACTAAATCAGTCTCCCCTCCTCCATTTTATCCTAACAACAACACACTCTGGGCAGGAGGTTAGACTGAGAGAGAGTGACTGGTCCAAGGCCACCCAGCAAGTTTCCATCGCAGAGTTGGAATTTGAGCCTGGGTCTCCCAGGACCTAGTCTGACAGTCTCAGCACTACATCACACTGGCTTTCATGTGTGAGCTGTGTGTACATGAAATCTGTACCCTGCACCCTGTACTTTCCACTAAGGATGACAGAAGAATGGGTCGGAAGTGCTTGGCAAACAAGAGAACCGATTTCGCACAAATAGCAGCCCTTCTAAGAGCGCTAAATCAATAGGCTGCTGAACTAAAATCTCTGTCTGATGTTGATTTTGGTGCATGGACTTAAAACAAACCAAGTACCAAGTAGTACAGCAAGCCATGCTACATTCCGTTTGTGCAAGCCCACGATATTTAATTCACTATTTTCCCCCTACACATTATGATAATTAGCACAAACAATTTTAAGCAGAATGACTGATTTGTATTCAGATCAAAAGCCTGCAGCTGGGTGGTTTAATTACTAGTTTTTCTTGTTACTAGGGGAGAGCGCCACATGCCAATCCAGCTTCCTGGGAGTGCATTTGAGAACTGAAATGACTTCTGCACTATGCAGGGCATCAAACAACCCTGAGCCCAAGCTTGAATGGGGACCCCGGGGCAATGCGCTGCCTCCAGCTGTTTTGTGCTCTGGTTGTGTAGCGCCACACACCTGCTGCTGTCTCTTTCCCATGTTGCTGTCTCTCCCTACATCTCAGGATTTCCACCGCAGTACCGAAAGTGGGTGGGAAAAAAGGAAGTGGGATTTTTTTCGTTTCAAATCGGCAGGGGTCGTTTCGTAGAAAAAGAGCTAGGGGAACTCATTAGCATAACTCATTAGCATATGCCACACCCCCTGACATCACCAGAAGTGTGTCATAAGGCCACACCCCCTGACATCACCGGAAGTGTGTCATAAGGCCACACACCCTGCCCCCAATGGTCCTGGCCGCCGCCGGCCTTGCAGCTCCACTG